>NC_134483.1:276635819-276935819 GCF_040206685.1 Ascaphus truei
AACGCCCCATTCAAGCCCTAAATTTCTCACTAGAACATTTAAAAACTTTAACCCACAACAGTTTTTGGATGACCTTACCAACTGCCCATGACACAGAATCAATTTAATTCCCGACCCTGATTCTGCGCTCGACTATTTCCAATCCGAGTTCTTAAAACTCTGCGATACCCATGCTCCACTTCGCAAAATAAGGGTAAGGGGGGCCCATCTTCCATCGGTTACATCTGACCTTATTGCACTCTACCAGCTCAGGGATACCTTGTGGAAAAGCTACAAAGTAACTGGCACTACCAAGGAACTAAATCACTACAAATGCCTGTGGAACACGTGCACAAGGCACGCAAAAGCACAATATTACTCTGACAATCTCCACCAAAATACATCAAACCCAGCTAACTTCTGGAAGGTTATCAACAATATATTCCAGCCTTCTAACCATCAACAACTAAGTAATATCACTAAGGGGGATATTACTCTGACAAACCCCACTGACATTGCAAATGCATTCAGTGATTACTTTGTGGGGTGTGCCACTAACTTATTAGCAAAGCGCAGCCCAAACCACAAACCTGAATCTCATCCTGGGAGTACCCATATAGCCCCACCCCCTCCCAACACTGCCCACAATTTTCAATTTGGCCCAGTATCTGAAGAGATTACACAAGTGCTCCTCAAACTAAAACTAAGCAGCCAATGTGGACCTGATTTACTACAATCTAGGTTCCTACGACTTGGTGCCCCAGCCATTGCCAAACCAATTGCTTCCATAGTCAACTCTATCCTGTCTGCAGGCCATATCCGTAAAACCTGGAAAACTGCCAGAGTTGTCCCAATCTTCAAAAGTGGGGACAAAACACTGTCTCAAACTACAGACCAATATCACTTCTCCCAATTCTATCCAAAGTCATGGAAAAATGTGTCCACTCCCAATTAAGCGATTACTATACCAAGACAAATTTCCCTAGCCAATTCCAATCTGGTTTTCGGCCCAAACACTCCACCGTAACTACCCTGCCAAAAGTTTGCAATGAAATCCAGTGTGGAATGGAACGGGGACAACTCACTGGTGCAGTATTTCTAGATTTTACAAAGGCTTTTGATACAGTTGATCATGCTATCATGCTTAACAAACTCCAGTGCTCTGGAATAGGGAAGCATGCTTTAAACTGGTTTCAGTCCTACCTATCAGGAAGATCCCAACATGTGTCCATCTCAGGCTCCAACTCCAACCCCCTGGATATCACATGTGGTGTCCCGCAAGGCTCTGTTCTGGGGCCCCTACACTTCTCATTGTTCATTAATGATCTTCCCACAGCTTGTAAGGAAGCCTCAATACACATGTATGCAGATGACACAATCCTATATGCACACAGCCATAGCCTCTCTGACCTTCAACACATACTTCAGTCTGACTTTGTGAGACTCGAAAACTGGATTTCCCAAAACAAACTGTTTTTAAACACTGACAAGACTGTAACAATGGTATTTGGGACCAAGACTACATTTTTAAAGCTTCCAGCGACTGAGCTTCAGATTAGAATCAACGCCAACACCACCCTAACCCCTGTCACTAGTTTGAAATACCTGGGCTTATGGTTTGACTCCCACTTAACATTCGGAATGCACATTGATACCCTGACAATCAAGACCTATGCCAAACTAGGGGTACTTTACAGGAACAAATCCTCCCTATGTCTCCTAGTCAGAAAGCATATCGCACAGCAGATGCTAATGCCAATTATTGACTATGGAGACATAGTATATGGCACGGCACCTCAAACCCACCTTAGCAAACTTGACACCCTCTACAATTCAATTTGTCGTTTTGTTCTCCAATGCAACTACAACACACATCACTGCGAAATGCTCAAAGAACTAGATTGGTCATCACTCGAGTCTAGGCGCAAAGTTCACCTTTCCTGTCTTGCCTTTAAATTCTTTATACTGCACCGACACACTTTATTCGAGCAAATACCCAGTATGTACCTGGCAGATACCTGGAATGCGCCGCTCCTCACCTCTGACAAGCCCCGTTGTGTTTGCCTTCTCAGCCTGGGTTCATGCCTGGCTGACGGGCGGCTGATCTGTTAACTGATAATGATTAGGATTTAATAGGCTGCAATGCTTCGCGTGTCTACCAGATGGCATAAATTCATGAATTGTAATGCAGTATATATATATATACTGTGCAGTATTGCAGCCAGGGGGAATAAAATGCTTCAATCCCTGCTTGGAAAATACCTCAATGCACTCGGGCAGAAAACAGTCACAAACCTCAATACACCCGGGTATACCCGAATTCGTGGGACTAGCCGAGCTCGAATAAAGTGTGTCGCCAGTGTAGGCAAGCTACCCAGCTATCTGAACAAGCTCCTCACCCCTACCACATGCAGCACTTATCACCTGAGTCAGATTCCAGAAGACTGTTCATGGTCCCAAGGCTCAACAAAGTATCCAGCCATTCCTCCTTCTTTTACCCTGCACCCCAAAACTGGAACAACCTACCAGAGACTCTCACATCCACCACCAGTTTAAGTTCTTTCAAATCTAAGGCTGTCTCACACTTTAATCTGGTCTGTAACTGTTTCATTCGCCCATAATATATATTTTCTTTATCTGTGCATGCAATGTCTTGTATATAATGTACCCTGTTCATTTATTTAACTGTATTTGTAACCATGTATTATTTGTCCTAACTCTGTGCCCAGGACATACTGTACTTGAAAACGAGAGGTAACTCTCAATGTATTCTTCCTGGTAAAATATTTTGCGGACCACACACGCTAAAATGAGCTACATTGGCTGGCTGCAGTTATATTAAGGTGTAATGATATGTATAAAATGCACCTCCTAGGAACAACCCTATCACTGTAACCGCAGACAAGCAAGGGAAGCCTTAACCGCAAGCTAAATTGGTCAAGTGGTCTGTGGTCGCGAAAGATGCTGGATTACAACAATGTATAACGTGGTCTCATCATTCAATTAAGGTCAATTGGTAAAGTGCGTCTGCGGCCATTGCAACATTGCATCCCAACCCCAAACCGCAGACCAGGGAAACGTTTAACCACAAACCACATCATAGCCCTCACATAATTAAGCAGCTAACTTTTGATAGGAAGTCCCTAGATTTCTAATTTTTTGGTATGCAGAGTGCTAGGGTTTAGACATATAATCCAGTATAGTTCTGAGACTGTAACATTTATTTAAAGGCACGAATGAGAAGTAGCCCGGAGTTTAGTATTTTACAGTTATAGGACATTTACATTTCAGCCAGGCAGGACAACGGATACATTAAGCATTCACCATTGTTATTTATGATCAGGGATGAGTCATGTATAATGTAAGTCTGGGCTTCTGATACTCCCTGTGGAGCTGACTCCAGAGTGTCTGCAAAAGTCTGGGGCTTCAATAGACACTGACCTGGGGAAAGGGCTAAATGTCAGGACAAATATATGAACAGTTTGTTCAGCAGATGTCCGGGCATCCTGGAGAAAGCAAGACATTCTGCCACCGTGCAAGGGGGCTTGGTCAGGTATGCTAAGCGGGTTAAGTGTGAAGCAAGCGCATGACCCTTGGCATACCGTGAAGCCCTTTGCCCGGCTTCAGGAACTGTTAGCAAACTTGCCATTGTGTGGGAATTTGCTTCCCACACCAAGATTGGCTGTGTATTACCTAGATAGGCTTGAGAGGGTGTTATGAGCCTGTGCAGGCTATCGGGTGGGTGTTCAACTGTGTTCTTCTGTGATTCATCTGAAAGTATAGTGTGCAGTACAGACGATTCCATCGTAACCAAGGATTGTACCCCGCTACGAAAGTTTGTTAGAACTAAGGACTTGGAAACGAATTCTGCAAGCGCAGAACGAGATACTTCTTTCAGCGGAGAAACGGGCTGCAAGCGGCGCCCCGAGCCAAAGACAGTTTCATGTCTCTTGTTTCCGTATCAACCCCACTCCTAGGAATTGATACCTAGACTGTATTTCGTGGACTTTCGTTTGGAAACCATTTATTTCGTTTTGCCTTCTTCTCGTAAGTGTTATTTCATGTTATCTTGTAAATCAAGCTGTGTGTGTTTCTTGTGTGAATAAATTACAATTTATTTTATCTCACGTTTTGTTCAATCAAAGGATCCAGGTATTTTTGTGGGATAATCACTGGTCTCCTGTGATAGGCTTATTTACTGGTGGCATACATATTAATGGGGGGTGGTGCTCAAGTACCCGATCCTATGTCAAATTGTGTCCATTCATTGAAAGGAAAAGAACAAACTGGGTAATAAATGATGAAATGACAATCAATGTACTAAACCTATAAAAGGGGCTCTAGAACACCCTGAAGGTGGGAGTTAGCATACAGAGACACTTCCCCCCCTCCTCATCGGGTTGGCCCCAGGTATAAGTACTCACAAATCCCCAGCAGCTCTCCCCAAAGCGTGCAGCTGTATCCAAGTCAGGAGAATCCAATGCAGTTTGTGTGCAGCGCACAGCAGGAGAAAAGAGAGAGAAGCAGGTCTGGCAAAAATATTCTCTTTAATGGGAAGCTATAAAATAGAGGGTTGCAACCCTTCTACGCGTTTTGTGCAGGTTATGCACTTTATCAAGAAGTGTCACACATGATACACAGAACATTTAAATACAGCTGACTGCCGTTTTGGCGCCAAAACTAGTGATGTCACTAATTATCATAAACCAATGGGCATCGCCTCCCTAACACATGCGCCGCAAGATCCGGTCGCACGGAGAGCCCCCACCGCATAGCCAAAACAACCCACAGCCCCAGGGAGCCCACACTCACCTGTTGCTCGTGGCAATCATAGCCATGTACTGCAAGTGACTCCCCTCCGTTCCGTTGCTGCGCACATGCGCAGACAGACGAGGCACTACCAACAACCTCCCATACTGATCAGCATGCCTGCACATGTCCACACAGCACAACCAAGTGGCAGTCTGATGAATAGAAAATGCGCACGCAGCTCCCCAGTATCAGGAGGCATAAGAAATAACAATAGCCAAAGTAAAAAACAGACAACATACAGTACAGCAATCAGCCAAAACAATACATAAAGTGAATAACTACTTAGATACGTTAAAAAAAACTGTATTAAAAAGTTTATGCCTATACATGATGTAAAAACACATGCGCAACCCTCTTGACGAAACAGAGGTAAATAATCATAGTAATATTCATAAACATAGTGTGTTCATAGAAATGTAAGTATATTACCCAAAAAGAAGTACAATAAATATTAATATCTATAACATCATCCTTATGATAAGCAATAGAAATAGCTGACATCAAGACCTGGACTTGAAAGAATAATATTGAAGTTCAGGTCTTGTCAGCTATTTCTATTGCTTATAAAAAGGATGATGTTATAGATATTAATATTTATTGTACTTCTTTTTGGGTAATATACTTACATTTCTATCTATGAACACACTATGTTTATGAATATTACTATGATTATTTACCTCTGTTTCGTCAAGAGGGTTGCGCATGTGTTTTTACATCATGTATAGGCATATACTTTTTAATACACTGTTTTTTAAATGTATCTAAGTAGTTATTCACTTTATGTATTGTTTTGGCTGATTGCTGTATGTTGTCTGTTTTTTACTTTGGCTATTGTTATTTCTTATGCCTCCTGATACTGGGGAGCTGCGTTCGTGTTTTCTATTTATCAGACTGCCACTTGGTTGTGCTGTGTGGACATACGCGCGCATGTCCAACAGTATGGGAGGTTGTTGGTAGTGCCTCGTCTGTCTGCGCATGTGCGCGGCGACGGGACGGAGGGGATTCCCTTGCAGTACATGGCTATGATTGCCACGAGCAACAGGTGAGTGTGGGCTCCCTGGGGCTGTGGGTTGTTTTGGCTATGCGGCGGGGGCTCTCCCGGCGACCGGATCTTGCGGCGCGTGTGTTAGGGAGGCGATGCCCATTGGTTTATGATAATTAGTGACATCACTAGTTTTGGTGCCAAAACGGCAGTCAGCTGTATTTAAATGTTCTGTGTATCATGTGTGACACTTCTTGATAAAGTGCATACACTGCCGACACGCTTTATTGCGCATCGGCCAGATCCGCATGCCGGGAGATTTCCCAGCTTGCTAGTGGCCGCCCCTCGGCGGTCACGCGTCTTCGGGAGCCTGCGCCCCCTGCACGCGCGTCCAGGGCTCCCCGAGGGAGCCCTGGTGTCCCGCGATCGTGGGACGGTGGCAGGGGGGTTCCGGGGGACCCGGCGGACCCGGCAGCGGTAGGGAGAGCGCCCCGATCGGAGGGCGCTCTTCCGCTGCTTTGGCGCGCGCCCGTCACCCTCGGGCGCGCGCCAGGCTACTGCTGCGTCCAAGAACGGGCAAATGCTCGAATAAACTTGGCCGCAGCAGTAACCTGCACGAAATGCGTAGGAGGGTTGCAACCCTCTATTTTATAGCTTCCCATTAAAGAGAATATTTTTGCCAGACCTGCTTCTCTCTCTTCTCTTGCTGTGAGCTGCACACACACTGCATTGGATTATTTACTGGTGGCAGTGGCGGGATCTGATTGGACCTATGATATAGTATCTTGCTATAGTAGCATAGCGGGGAGACTCTCGGTTATGAGCTCCCAAAGCATGAGATAGCACACACACGATTTGCAAGAGAAGCGAAAAGACACAGTTCCCCTTTGCACCCTCTCTTGTTGCCTGCGGGTGAAAAATGGACAGACGAGCGGGACGGTTCCGGTCCTGGGATCGTGCCAGGCTTCTTGCCCGGTGTGGAGAGTATGGGTTATCGACTGTCACGGGAGACCAAGTCTTATTAACACATTAATACCGGGATTCTGGATTGAGCACAACAAGGAGGGTAAAATAAATTGTACTTTATTTCCTTTTAAGACAAACACACAATTCTTCACAATAACACTATATACACTTACTGGGATGGGGAAACGAAATATAATGTCCACAGAACAAATAACTTGAAAACAAAGTCTCTAGGAACCACTGAACGGTAGCGGGCTGGTGCGCGAATAGAGCCATGTGACAGTCTTTGGCTAGGGGCACGGAATGCAACCCATTTATCTCCGCCGAAGGAAAACTTTTCGTTAAGTCCTTATAGGATTCATTCGGGAATCCTTAGCTCAAACGAATTCTAGAAGAGGGGTACAATTCTTTGTTATGATGGTTTTAACCCCTCACACTCCGGAACTCCACTGATGCTGGGAATAACTTTTCTCGCCTATCCCATACTTGCCAGTAGCTCAAAATCCTGGCAGAGGTGGCTTCCCGGTGTGCTACACTACCGACACGTTTAATCCGAGCAGGGCTAGTTCCGCAAGCCGGGGGATGCCCCGGCTTGCTAGCCCCACTCCCTCGGCGTGCCGCACGTCACCGATGCGCGGTCACGCGTCATCGGGTGTCAGTGCCCCCTGCACGCGCGTCCAGGGCTCCCCGAGGGAGCCCTGGTGTCCCGCGATGTGAGGGACGGCGGCAGGGGGTTCCGGGGGACCCGACGGACCCGGCAGCGGGAGGGAGAGCGCCCCGATCTGAGAGCGCTCTTCCGCTGCTTCGGCGCGCGCCCGGCACCCTCCGGCGCGCGCCAGGTTACTGCTGCGGCCGAGAACGGCCAAATGCTCGAATAAACTCGGCCGCAGCAGTAAGAGCATGCGCTAACTTGGCACCTCTGCTGCTTAGCATACAGGACCCAACCCCTTACCTGGCGACAGTAAGTCTGGGTGTCGGCTACCATTTTGTTAATTGCCCACACTTTACACCGGTTCAATGTACTTTACTGTATCCCGCCCTCCCTAACACTTCAGGGTTGCTGAGGCTTTCAACTCCGGACTTCTGTAGACATTGGCACACCAGCGCAGCAGGGTGCCCATTGAAGTACGGAGTTGGAAATCCCTCAGCTCATTCATCCCTAACAAATGTGCATGTTAATGGATTAACTGCCGGCTGACAGGGAAAAGGCTCCTGTCTTCATATGTTAAAATACCTAAAACACAGGTTATTTTTATATGTGCTTTCTACATACGGTGGTGGTATTAAAACAACATGTATGTGCATGATTAATCCTTAGCCATCTGCATACCAAAAATTAGAGTGCTAGCTCCCTCCTAACGTAAGTTAGCCCCTTAATTGAATAGGCTCTGTGATGTGGTTTGTGGTTTGACGTATAATCGTTCTGCAGTCGGAACCCGGCATACAATGTATCACTGCTTGTCGGGATCGGTAACCGTAGAAGCACTTCACCAATTTACCTTAATTGGTTAACGAGACCGCAGGATACATTGTTGCACCCCGCCACTTCCACTAGACCGCAAGCCACTTATCCACTTGAGTATGTGGTTAAGGCTTTCCCGGAGGGTTTGCGGTTTATGAAGTGATACAGGGCTTCAATGTAACCGCTCACCATAGACACTCTTATTCAATTAACTCTTTGTACAGCGCTAGGAGCCCCCCTTTCTTAGCGGGCACGTTTTACACATACAGTACATATTAACAGAAGTGTAGCTAGGTTCTGAGCTGCAGAACTGACACTCCAATTTCACGGGACATCACTGTTGATATTCAGGGAAAACATGGCATTGCGGTGACAATACTATTAACCCCTTCATCCCCAACAGGGTTTAGGGGCAACCATCCAGGCATAATACCTTTTTATTATTGGTCTTGTTACCCCTTCACCGTCACCTCCCCACCTCAAAATGCAGGTTCTGCCCCGACGACCCCGTCCGGTGGTTGGGCTGGCCTGACGGATCTTGAGGCTATAAGTTCACAAGGATTGTCCTGGCGGGAGAGGCCATCGGCATTGCCATATTCACTGCCTTTCTTATGCTGGATGGTAAAGTCAAATTCTTGCAAGACTCCAGGGCAGCAACTTTGCATTCTCCCCTGACATCCTCTGCAGCCAACTTAATGGGTTATGGTCCATGATCACAGTGAATGCGCGACCGTGTAGATAGGGCTGAAGTTTCCTCAGCCCACACAATCTCCAGACTTTCTTTTTCAATGGTGGCATACGCCACTTCCCTGGGCAGCAGTTTCCTGCTTAAATAAACCACTGGGTGTTCACTGCCTTCCTCCCCCACTTGGCTGAGCACAGCGCCGATGCCATAGTCCGAGGCATCGGTCTGCACCAAAAATGTATTTGATTAATCTGGGGCAGCTAGAATAGGGGCACTGGCCAGTGCAGTCTTCAGTGCCTGGATGAGGCTTTACAGGCAGGAGACCAGACAACCAGCACAGACACAGCATAAAGGGGGGAAAAACAAGCGCAAAAAAACTGTGAACTAAAAGGATACGTAGTAGTCCAACTTATAAAATTCCCTTGATGGGTGCTGCACCGGACCGCAAATGGGTTCGTTCAGTGCCACTTGTGTTTGTTAGAAGAGTGAAGTTCCGATTGCGCACAGGCTCATCAAATGAGGAAATATATAAAAAAAGGAGAAGGGAGAAAAAACACAATAGTGTGATATTGCAAATGACCGTCAAGGCAACAAGTAATAAACTCACATTCGGCAAGGATAGATAGGCATTTCGGTTGTTAAGTGAACCACACTAGTCAGGAATCTCTGTGGAGCTGGAACTGTAGACCTTCTCTCGCAGTAGGACTCACAGAGTAAACAGGATACTCTCCGCCAACCGAAGAACTTGCAGCGTCAAGATCAGCTCCTCCACAGCAGGATAATCTCAATAAAGAGATAAATTAAATAGTGTAATACTGTATACACAATTCATATATAGCTGAAGCCAAATGGACACTCACATTAAAATAAATATTAAACAGCATATGGTTGTTAAAGTAACCAACTTCACCAGGTATTACTGAAAATATCCAGGAACACAGGAAAGGACGCAGGAAAAACAGGATAAATCTTTATAGTGAAATATATAAAAACACAAACAACAGAGGCCACAGAGGCTATACAGGGAACAGCTGCTAACACAACTCCCAATAAACTCCAGTGATGGCCTCACACCAGGGGTTAAGGACAGAGAGGGTAACAGAGCTCCAGACAGCTCCCAATAAACTCCTGCTGTAAGTATAAAGGTAGAAATAAGTCCCAAAGCGTTTCGTCTTAACAAAGACTTCTTCAAGGGGATGCGACACTATAAAGATTTATACATTTAGACTTCTACAGTGGCTGGCTCTGGTTTGAGATGCCCGCCACCTACCCTGTGCCCTAGGTATAGTACCTCTATCCTCCCTACTTAGCACTTGGTGGGTTTCAATCTGAGTCCCGGTTCCCTGATTCTGGCTAGCACTGCAGCTACATGAACTAAATGTGTGTCCCACGAATTGCTAAATACTGCATTGTCGTCCAGGTATGCCCTTGCGAACGCTGGCATTCCTTCCAGTAACCTATTGACCAGGCGTTGGAAGGTAGCCGGGGCATTCTTCATCCTGAATGGCATTACTGAGAATTCATAGAGGCCACTCGGGGTAATGAATGTTGACTTCTCCCTAGCTTCCTGGGTCAGGGGGATCTGCCAGTAACCTTTACTGCGATCCATGGTGGTCAGAGACTTTGCCCCCGCGAGTTCATCCAGCAAATCGTCCATGCAGGGCATGGGATAAGCATCTGACACCGTCCCTGCATTGAGCTGTCGGTAGTCCACACAGAACCGGGTGGTCCCGTCCTTCTCAGGTAGCAGGACTACCGGACAAGCCCAAGGGCTCTGGGACGGCACAATTACTCCTAGGGCCAGCATCTCTTCTACCTCCTCTATACTGCCCTTAACCTCTGCTGATACCCATTAGGAATTCTTATGCAGAGGGCGCAGATCACCTGTGAGCACCGGGTGATCCGTGATATGCGTTCTGCCCGGCTTGTCCATGATCAGATCCCTATACAGTGCTAGCAAAGCTCTGGCTTCTGTTCTCTGCCTGGTACTCAACAGAGATCCTACTTTAACCTGTTCTGCGGTGCCCTCCTGTCTATCCTCCCCTAGGAGGTCCGTCAGAGCATTGCTCGCCGGATCCCCCATCGGTGGGCTACAGATAGCCAGCACCGATGCCACACTCGGCGCCACATACTCCTTGAGCATGTTTATATGATAGGTCTTAGTTATATCTGCCTCACACATTGTAACGCCTGTATGCCCGCAGACCTGGCCAGTCCCCAGTACTGAGGTGGGTAGGGTTAACACATGCACCCACAGCAGTGAGGGCGTGCCCGGAGTGTGGTAGTGCGTTGCCGGGCCTGTAGAAAGATGGTTAGAGTATACTTGCAACGCCTTGGGATATAGAGTTCGGTTAGTGATGTCCGTGTGCCAGAGTCTAGGGCAATAGAGAGCAGAATAGTGATGTCCGTATGCCAGAGTCCAGGGATAACAGAAGTCAGCAAAGTTGTGTCCGTAAGCAGGGTTCAAGGGCTGGAGAGAGCAGAGTAATCCAGTACAAGCAGAGGTCAAGCCAGGGAGATCCAGGGGTAAGCAGGAGCAGGAACAGAAGCTGGAAAACACAGGAGAGCCAAGCATAAGACTGCACACACAGAGGTTACAAAGAACTATGCAGAGCAATGAGTGAGAGGACAGACAGGGGTTATAAAGGAGGGAACACCAATGGGAGAGAGAGGAGGAGCAGAGGGTGAAGTGATAGGCAGCAGGGATAGGTGAGAAGGAGAGGAGGAGGAGACAGATGAGCCAGAGAGGGAGATAGTCTCTGAAATTTTTGATCGTCTCCAAGGAGCCTCTATCTTCTCCAAGCTCGATTTAAGAGGGGCCTATAACCTCATTCGCATAAGGGAGGGGGACGAGTGGAAAACCGCGTTTAATACGCGATCTGGACATTATGAGTATCTAGTAATGCCCTTTGGTTTATGCAATGCTCCTGCTGTCTTCCAAGAGTTCATGAACGACATCTTGCGAGATGTATTGGGAACATTTGTTATCGTATACTTGGATGACATTCTCATTTTTTCTAAAAACTTAGATGAACACATTCACCATACCAAGCTGGTGCTTTCTAGGCTCCGTGCTAACCGCCTATACGCCAAGATGGAGAAATGTTTGTTCCACCAGACGTCTACTGCCTTCCTAGGCTATATTATCTCTAACCAAGGTTTTTCTATGGACCCAGAGAAATTGAAGTCTGTTCTCGACTGGCCGCTGCCAAATTCTCTCAAGGCCGTGCAGCGTTTTCTCGGCTTTGCCAATTATTACAGGAAATTAATCCGTGATTTTTCTTCCGTTGCTCTCCCCGTCACTGCCTTGACCAAAAAAGGTGCCGACCCCACGTCTTGGTCTCCTGAAGCCATTGACGCATTCGAGTTTCTCAAAAAAGCCTTTGTCTCTGCACCCATTATACGCCACCCGGATACCTCCCTTCCCTTCACATTGGAAGTTGACGCCTTGGATGTGGGAGCTGGTGCAGTTCTTTCTCAGAGACCCTCTCCCCAAGAAAAACTCCATCCCTGCGGTTTTTTTTCTCGGAAATTCTAGTCTGCCAAGAGAAATTATGATGTTGGGAATCGGGAGCTTTTGGCCATTAAACTGGCTCTTCAGGAGTGTGGGCATCTTTTAGAAGGCACCAAGGAACCTATTGCCATCCTCACCGACCACAAAAATTTGCACTATATCGAGGGAGCTCGACGGTTAGGATCTCGTCAGGCCCGTTGGTCTCTTTTTTTTCCCCGTTTCAACTATACCATTTCGTATATTCCTGGTACCAAAAATATCAAAGCGGACGCTCTCTCTCGCCAGTTCCAGACTCTTGGAAGACGGCAGGAGCATTGCATAGACCAAAGGGCATTACTAGATACTCATAATGTCCAGATCGCGTATTAAACGCGGTTTTCCACTCGTCCCCCTCCCTTATGTGAATGAGGTTATAGGCCCCTCTTAAATCGAGCTTGGAGAATATAGAGGCTCCTTGAAGACGATTGAAAAGTTCAGAGATTAAAGGAAGGGGGTACCGATTATTTACCGTGATTTTGTTGAGTCCGCGAAAGTCAATACAGGGTCTTAGCGATCAATCCTTCTTCACGAAGAAGAAGCCCGCCCCAGCGGGAGAGGTAGAATTGTGGAAGAATCCTTTCTCAAAGTTTTCTTGGATGTAAGACGTCATAGCTTCAGTTTCTAGAACAGACAAAGGGTAAGATTTCGACTTCGGAAGGATGGTTCCTGGAATTAAATCGATAGGACAATCGTATGGATGATGGGGAGGCAGAACTTCAGCCTGTACTTTGTTGAACACATCCAGGAACTCATGATACACGGTCAGGAGAATTGTGAGATTGGAAGGAACGGAATCCAAACCGGCGAGCACCGCAACAGGTGGAGCCGTACGGACTGACTCAACGGAGGAAGGCCACTGGATAAGCAAGGTGCCGGTCCAATCAATGCGCGGATTGTGGAGTTGAAGCCAAGGCAATCCTAAAATAAATTGAACAGTGGGAGAATGAAAGATATCAAAAACTATTACCTCTTTATGACTGTCGGCCAAGGTCAAAGTGAGAGGAATGGACTCCCAGATGATGAATGCTGGCTGGAGCGGGCGACCGTCGATGGCCTCGAGACCAATGGGTGCTTTTCTCTTGACCAGAGGAATTTGGTTCTCAGAGGCAGAGGTTTGATCCAGGAAGTTACCGCCAGATCCAGAGTCAATGAAAGCCTTTACTTCCAGTAGAAGGTCAGGGCCCTCCAGCGTAGCAGGAAGCATAAACTTCTTTGGGAGATCCTCAGGGAGAGAGGGGCACGAAGACACAGTACCCAGTAGAAGCCCCTCTACCTTTACTGGGTGTTCCCGTTTTCCCGGCTTCAGGGAACAGTTCTGGAGGCGATGTTCCGAAGAACCACAGTGGAAACAGAGTCCCTTCTGATGGCGTCGCATTCTTTCCGTGGCCCAAAGTTGTTGGCTACCGATTTGCATCGGCTCTGGGGCATCCAATGCCAGGAGAGGCGAAGAGGGCGACCTCTGAGAGACAACAGGGGAAGAGAGAACGGGAACAGTGTCTCATGCCGTCGTTTCTGGGTGCGCTGGTCCATGCGCACACTGAGAGTAATGAGTTCCTCCAGGGACGAAGGCCGGGCATGAGTAGCAAGATCATCCTTCAAGGAGTCAGAGAGTCTGTGTCAGTATGCGGCGGCGAGTGCCTCATCATTCCATTGAGTCTCCGCGGCGGTAGCAGATCTTCGAGCCTGTGAGATATGAAAGAGAGAGAATGCGGCCATCTCCTGTCGTGTGGGAGTGTCAAACACTTGCTGGAATTCACGCCTAAATTTAGGGTAATCTGGGTTAAGTCAGTTTTATATTCCCAGAGGGGAGAGGCCCAAGCGAGGGTGTCACCGGTGAGCAAGGCATAAATGTATGCCACCTTAGAGCGGCCGGTAGGAAACTGAGAGGGAGACATTTCGAATTGCACCTCGCGTTGGTTTAGGAAACCGTGGCAAGCGAGGGGGTCCCCATCATACCGGTTGGGCGGTGGAATACGGGGTCCAGCATTACCATAAGTCATAGCAACAGGGGGAGACGGAGCCACTGGAGTTTCCTGGATGGAGAGGTTAGCAAGTTGCTGGGAAACAGTGGTCAGCTGGTTGCTCACAAATTGTAAATGTTCCAAGGAAACACCTTGACCCACCTCAGGGGGGTCTTCATTTGTTGGGCTCTGCATAATGTAACGCCTGTATGCCCGCAGACCTGGCCAGTCCCCAGTACTGAGGTGGGTAGGGTTAACACATGCACCCACAGCAGTGAGGGCGTGCCCGGAGTGTGGTAGTGCGTTGCCGGGCCTGTAGAAAGATGGTTAGCGTATACTTGCAATGCCTTGGGATATAGAGTTCGGTTAGTGATGTCCGTGTGCCAGAGTCTAGGGCAATAGAGAGCCGGATTGTGATGTCTGTAAGCCAGAGTCCAGGGATAACAGAAGTCAGCAAAGTCATGTCCATAAACAGGGTTCAAGGGCAGGAGAGAGCAGGGTAATCCAGTACAAGCAGAGGTCAAGCCAGGGAGATCCAGGGGTAAGCAGGAGCAGGAACAGAAGCTGGAAAACACAGGAGAGCCAAGCATAGGACTGCACACACAGAGGTTACAAAGAACTATGCAGAGCAATGAGTGAGAGGACAGATGGGTTATAAAGGAGGGAACACCAATGGGAGAGAGAGGAGGAGCAAAGGGTGAAGTGAGAGGCAGAAGGGGTAGGTGAGAAGGAGAGGAGGAGGAGACAGGTGAGCCAACGAGGGAGATAGCCTGTACAGCCTGAGAGGAGGAGCCAGGGGTCTGGGAAGGCCTACAAGGGGAGCGTGTGCGCGCGCCCTCTGTAAGGTTAGAGTGCGCGCGCACAGGCTGTGTCAAGAGGCGCGCGGAGTTCTGCGCCTCGGGAGCACCCGCCGAGGGCGGGGGAAGGGCCGGAGGAGAGTCTGCAGGAGGTAAGGAGACCGGAGCGGGAGCAGAGGGAGGCCGTGAGCGGGGAGCACTGTAAAGGGAAATGGGAGCCTGAGAAGATGCGCGTGCCCTGCGGGGAACGCGTGCAGACGCCGGGAGAGCGTCAGGGACTGCTGCAGAGGGCCGGATGTGGGAGGAGGAAGGGAGAGCCGAACGGGGAGGTGAGTAAAGAACATGAGAGGCAGGAGGGAGCGCTAGGGACACATGGAGGGGAAGGAATCCCCTGAACCATCACATCTACCTGTGCAACGTAGTTGCACTCATTCATCTTTCGGAGTAACGGATATGGACCCGACCAGGCAGCCATTAATTTGTTCTCCCAGATAAGTTTGAGAACAAGTACTTGCTGTTCTGGGATGAACTCTCTGCTACAGGCTGTAGGAGGACATGTTTAGAGGCACACAATGGAGACTGTTTTACGGTGAAATTAAACAAGGCTTTATTGTGCCTGTCGCTTTAAACACAGCAAAAATCAACATAAGAGAATAACCCCCCAAAAAAACCTATCTCTGCTTTGGAGACTATCTACATATGTAGCTCAGCCCTCTCTGACTGGGTTGGTTTGCTAAGCTATTTACCAGCCCCAAATCATGGAGACATTTATCAATACACATAGACATAGATAATAGTCTTATACGAAAAGTCTTATCTGTTAGCTGAGCTGCTGTAGGTGAAGCTTCTCTGCTCTCTTGGAACCGCACCCTTGTGTGCACAGGCAATGTCAAGCACCAAGTTTAGAATCTTGTCCCCTTTGTCTTGTGGTCAGCTTGTCGCTCAAGACATCTGCCCTTCCTTGGTTTAGCCCAGTTGTGGACTAAGGAATCTCTGCTCGGTCTCCTAGTTCAGCTCAGGTGTGAGCTAAGGAGTCTCACTTCCTGTCTCAAAGGCAGGCTTTTTCAACCACCTGTAATCAGCCAGGTGGCGTTAGTTAATTGCCTACCAGCAGTTAACCACCACACTGCTGGATTATTGACACATTTGTGAACAGGGATAAGTCCCCTGTTACACATGCATTCTGATCATACCAAGTCTTCTGCTTGGTCTGAGCAACCCTAAGGTTGTCCTGTGCCAACCCCATGAACATCTCTAACCAGTCTCTGAGATCTACCACATACTGAAGCACAGAAGCATCAGTATTGGTAGTCTCCCCTTCCCATCCCTCATGGAATAGGTACAGAGGTCCCCATACCCTGCGACTTATAGCAGTTCAAGGGAGAAAAGCCTGTAGATTCTTGCGTTACCTCTTGGTAATCAAACAGCAAGTGCTGCAGGTGATTCTCCCAGTCTTTCCCCTCTGCCTCTATGAAGGTTTGAAGCATTTTCTTCAGGGTACCATTGAACCTCTCACACAGTCCATTGGTTTGGGGGTGGTAAGGGGTTGTGCGCTGGTGCTTCATCCTGCACGCCTCCCAGAGACACTGTAACAATTCACTCATGAATTGTGACCCTTGATCGGTTAGGATCTCGCTACCCCAGTGAAGATGGTTAATAATTCATTAGCTACTGCTCTCGCATCAATGGTGGCAAGCGCTACACCCTCAGGGTACTGGGTGGCAAAGTCCACCACCGTGAGGATTTAGTGCTTCCCTGACCAGCTGGGAACCATGAGGGGTCCCACAAGGTCCATGGCTACTCTCTGGACAGGTTCCCCTATTACCGGTAACGGGTTCAGGGGTGCCCTCACATGATCGCCCGCCTTACCCACTCGCTGGGAGGCATCCCAGGCCACAACCCTGGATTCCTGCGGCCAATAGTAACGCTGCAACAGCTGGGCTCGAGTCCGAGTGACACCCTGATGCCCCACTAGTGGAATGGAGTGGGCTACCCGCAACAACTGCTGCCTATACTCCGTGGGTACCACTAACTGTCGCCTACCGGTCCAGACTTAATCTAACCCTGTAGAGCCTTGCTCTCTATACAGGAGCCACGGTGCCACAAGAAGTAATCAGACCCATTGTGGCGGTGGAGGGGTTAACCAGGCCAATAATAAAGGTATTATGCCCGGCTGATTAACCCTAAACCTTAGTTGAACTGAAGGGGTTAAATTGTATGGTCACCATAATGCCATGTTGTCCCCTACACTATCTTTATTGTCCCTGTTCTGCAGCCCAGAATTTAGCTGCAGTATTATGAATGAATTGAGAATGTGCAAACTGTATTCGCGACACAAGGGGGAGCATCTAGCGCTGTGTCAAGCGCTAATTGCATAAGTGTGCCTGCGAGTAAATGGCTGCATTGAAGATGGGTATTATTTTCTAGACCACAGACGTTGAAACCACAAAGTCAATTGAATAAGTGGTCTGCGGTTTAGCTGCAGCACCCGAGAGCTACAATGTTTCCAGCCATCTCGTTATCCACTTAAAGTGAATTGGTGGCACACGTCTGCGGTTACCGATCAAAGCCAGCATGGATACATTGTATGCCGGCTTGTACCCCAGACCAATTATAGGTCAAACCGCAACCCACATCAGAGAGCCCATTCAATTAAGTGGATAACTTGCGCTAGGAAAGAGCTTGCACTCTAATTTTTGGAGTGCAGCTAGTTAAAAATGTACCATGAACATACATATTGGTTTTATATTTGTTGCACATACAGAATATAATATAAAAATAAACTGTATTTCAATGGTGTTTTAAATGTAAAGGCAGGAACCCTTTCCTGTCAGCCCGGCAATAAATCCATTAACATGCCCATATGTTATGGATGAATGAGCGGAGGGATTTTTTAGGCAAAGGGCACCCTGCTAAGTTGGTGCCCAGGTGTCTAGAGAAGTTCGGAGTTGAAAAGCCTCAGAGACTCTACGTGTTGGGGTGGCCGGGATATTGCTAAGTATCAGATACCGGTGCGAAGTATGGGCGCTTCAGACTTGGTAGCCAAAACCCAGACTTACTGTCGCCAAGTAAGATGTATGCTAAGCAGCTTAGGTGTCAGGTTGGCGCATGCTCTTAGCAGACCGGGAAGCAACTTCTGCCCGTTCTAGGAACTCCTGGCAAGTCAGGGATAGGTGGGAAAAGTTGTTCCCACAGGAGGATTGGCTTTGTATGTTAGGGATCTTAACCCTATAACAGGTAGAAAATGTTGGCAGTGCACTGCCAGAAGGAACAGAAGGAGGCTCACGGTATGCAGAAGCACAAATTATTTATTACATAAAAAAGATGGACCAAATGTCCCCCCTAAGCCACAGCAAAGGTCCAACAACGCGTTTCGGGCAGTATGAGAAAGGGCATACTGCCCGAAATGCATTGGTTGACCTTTGCTGTGGCTTATGGGTCACATTTGGTCCATCTTTTTTATGTAATAAATATTTGGGCTTCTGCATACCGTGAGCCTCCTTTTGTTCCTTCTGGCAGTGCACTGCCAAATTTTTCTACCTGTTCCTGCTGCTTACCTGGGAGATTGCATGCCTATGAAAAGAAAACATCTGAGGTTGGATACTCCAGAAGAAATAAAGTGAGTGTACTTTATGGATCGCTGTACCCTTTTTTCTCCTTCTACTACAATGGGACTTTGGTCTGTACTAATCATTAATGGTGCCGTTGGCATTAGGTACTAGTCCCCTAACCATATTAGGGCTACGTTATGGTATATTCAATATATGAAAGGAGTTTATTCCAACTGCAGTTTATTATACTGCTGCGGCACATCTGAGTCTAACACGTCGCCGTTTTTTCCCTGGCTTTTTCCTGGAATGCGACGCACTTCACCTGGAGCATGCCACATTAATTTTGCGTTCTCAGCCACGGGTCATGTGCGGTTGATGCGCGGTTGATGCGTTTATTGAGAATGGTTCGGATTTAATAGGTTGCAATTCTTCGCGTGTCCGCCAGATGGCAGATATTCATGAATTGTAATGCGCATGCGCTTCAGTAATGTGTCGACTTGCAGGTGTTTCGTTTAAAAAAGATACCACAGTGGGCTATTGTAACTTGGCCTTGAGACTGAAGGAAGAGGTTGCAAAAATGTATCAATTTAGGCTTATCATATTAAAGAAAAACAAGGTCCAGTTTTGGTTACAGTATTCTCCAGAGACCCGCCGCCCGCCATGAGTGTTCAAGTGCAGCCCGTTTTCCAAAAACCCGACAGAAGTTACGCGTATTTGATATGGGCTGTGATTAATGCAACAGATGATAAGATGGCAACAGTTGCTCAAATGTATCAGTATTTTATCGAAAACTATGACTTTTACTAATTTTCGCCAGCTCCTCATACGTGGAAGCGTGCAATAAGGAAAAGGTTATGTAGCGATCCCTGTTTTTATCGTATTGAGCCACAATTTGTTGGAGGGTATTGGTGTGTATCACCGGCTTTTTCTTGTATCTATGATCATGCAGACGGCAAAAGGCGAAGGTTCATGTTAAAACCAACTAAGAAACAACAGTCGCTGCCAAGCAATGCACCAGCACCGGCTTCCAATAACGGTCCCACCGTCAGTGACAACCCTGAGCCTGAGCCGGATTTCGCGTGCAGTTTCGATCAAGCTTGCATGTACCTAAGCAATTTCCAGCCTCATCAGCTGAATATAATGTAGCCTTATGCACTGTACTTTACTAGTGTAAACTTACTGTATGCACTGTACTGTACTATTGTGCAGTTTTTTGAGCACTTTTCTTTTCTTGCTATAGGAATGATGAATAAAGCTTTCTTCCAAGACAACATTGTCCCTGAGATAGTGCAATACATCACACGCGAGTACCCGAATGGTCACCGCTTCTACCAGGACAACAATCCGAAGCACACCGCATCAATAGCGCATATCCTTGAGCGCGGTATCAACTGGGTGAAGAAGCCAGCGGAGTAAGTGCGGTAACCGTGTCTCATTTGTTTCCCACAGTTTTTACTGTGTACTGTATCTCTTAAACTAATTGTCCTTTTTTTCCAATGACAGATCGCCAGACTTCAATCCGATCGAAATGGTCTGGCATCAGCTGAAGGACCATATCCGGAAAGTGGCGAAACCCTCCAAAAAGGACGAGTTGTTGAAAGGCATAATGAGTTTTTGGAACGATGTACTAATTGTGGAACGCTGCAATAAATATATAGACCATATTGCCACTGTGTTGCCCATTGTGATCGCGCGTAATGGGCAAGCATCAGGAAAGTAGTACTGTGCTGTAGTATTGTAAGTACAGTATGATACAGGTAAGTATGGCACAGATTTTTTCTTTCCCAATAGTCAGAGTATACAGTAGTTACAGTTTTTTCTTTACAGAGAGAGCAACACCAGCCATCAGGTTACAGTACATAGTATTTAAGAGTAGTCAGAGTATACAGTAGTTCAAGTATAGACTAGTTTTACAGTACTAGAGTAACTGCCTACTAACTGCTCAATTTTTTTCTTTCCAGAGAAAGCAGCACCAGCCATCTACAGTAGTACTACACATCACACAATGCCATAATACAGTACGCACATAACTGCACTAATTTTTTGTTTTCTTGTCGTTTCAGGAAAAAAGGGTGGCCTGGGGGGAGGTGGGGTTTTGTGTCCAGTCAAATCTGTTTGTACAGTAAAATGTACAGTATATAAACAGCAGTAATGATGTACACAAAACCTCTCCTCTCTCAATGAACTACTGTAATGTACACAGAATGAGGAACAAGATAAAGACGGAAAAAATAATATTACTATATATATATATATATATATATATTATACATTACAGTATATATTATTAAATAAAATTCGTATAAATGTGCATTATTCATGTTTCCCCATGTTTTAGAAATGTTTTATAAATGTTTATCCGATTTCAATCTGCCAAAAAACTTAATAAAGACTGCATTATGTATTATTCATGATTATTTTTATATTTGTATTTTTTGGTTCCTGATAAAATAAAATAAATGTTTATTCACATTCCTGCTAGTCATAATCATTTACAACAACCACAACCCCCCCCCCCCACCCCTACAGTACACCAATGAGTAAGAATGAATGACAAAACAACATGAATCAGTTAATGGTTTTTTTAGCTCTCAATTCTCACAATGCTGTGCAAATCGGATTTACATTTCAAAATCGAGAAGGGATTTTCCAAAGCGTTACCGTAAACAAAGCCTCAAAGGGTTTGGGGGGATGGTGGGGTGATTACACGCAGGCGCACTGAGGCTTTGTAGCTCGGCTATGGACGGATTAAGAACACAATGGCAATATTCAGAAAATTAACGACTCTGTGGAGAGAAGGGGTTGGGTGACTCATGCGCAGTAAGCAGAAAGCTCCCATCTCTAAAAGGATTAGAGTACACGCAGGCGCAGTGAGGCGATTGATGCTCGGCTAGAGACGGATTAAAAACACAATGACTAACTAACTTCAGAAAATGAATGACTCTGTGGAGGTGTCTGTCGATAAGAGTTTGTGTGTGCGTGGGGGAGGGATGAAGGATTAGTTGTGCAGCAGTTCAAAGAAATAACATACTGTACTGTAGAGTACAGTAATTTCAAAAGGCAGTTCATCATAATACTGTAATTTGATCCTTACACCCCCCAAAATACAGTACATAAAAGCACACAAATCAACCATGTGCAGGCAAACGCACAGATTTAATATCGTAATATCAAGATTGTTTTTTTGCAGGCTTGTGGATAAAATAACAGTTAAAAAATCATAATGAAATTTTTTTGGGGGGGCACTCAAGCAAGCAGTGGTACACTGGCGACACACTTTATTCGAGCTCGGCTAGTCCCACGAATTCGGGTATACCCGGGTGAATTGAGGTTTGTGACTGTTTTCTGCCCGAGTGCATTGAGGTATTTTCCAAGCAGGGATTGAAGCATTTTATTCCCGCTGGCTGCAATACTGCACAGTATATATATATATACTGCATTACAATTCATGAATTTATGCCATCTCGTAGACACGCGAAGCATTGCAGCCTATTAAATCCTAATCATTATCATTTAACAGATTAGCCGCCCGTCAGCCAGGCATGAACCCAGGCTGGGAAGGCAAACACAACGGGGCTTGTCAGTGGTGAGGAGCGGCGCATTCCAGGTATCTGCCAGGTACATACTGGGTATTTGCTCGAATAAAGTGTGTCGGTGCAGTAGGTGAAGTTACAAGCGCATGAGCAGGAGTAAACAAGCTCCCATCCGAAAGAGGATTACACACAGGCGCACAGAGAGGTGATGCTCTGTGCAAATCAAATTCGAGAAGGGATTTTCCAAAGCGTTGCCGTAAACAAAGCCTCAAACTTCCCATCTCAAAGAGAATTACACGAAGGCGCAGTGAGGCTTTGTATGGTAGCTCGGCTATGGAAGGATTCAGAACACAATGGCAAGATTCTGTAAATTAACGACTCTGTGGATAGGGAGGGGGGTTGGGTGACTCATGCGCAGTAAGCAGCTAGCTCCCATCTCTAAAAGTATTACATGCAGGCGCAGTGAGGCTTTGTAGGTCGGCTATGGACGGATTAAGAACACAATGGCAAGATTCAGAAAATTAACAACTCCGTGGAGAGGGGAGGCTGGTTGGGTGACTCATGCGCAGTAAGCAGCTAGCTCCCATCTCTTAAAGGATTACACGCAGGCGCACAGAGAGGTGATGCGTTGTGCAAATCAAATTCGAGAAGGGATTTTCTAAATCGTTGCCGTAAACAAAGCCTTAAAATTCCCATCTCAAAGAGAATTACACGAAGGCACAGTGAGGCTTTGTATGGTTGCTCGGCTATGGACGGATTCAGAACACAATGGCAAGATTCTGTAAATTAACGACTCTGTGGAGAGGGAGGGGGGTTGGGTGACTCATGCGCAGTAAGTAGCTAGCCCCCATCTGTAAAAGTATTACACGCAGGCGCAGTGAGGCTTTGTAGCTCGGCTATGGACGGATTAAGAACACAATGGCAAGATTCAGAAAATTAACAACTCTGTGGAGAGGGGGGTGGTTGGGTAACTCATGCGCAGTAAGCAGCTAGCTCCCATCTCTTAAAGGATTACACGCAGGCGCAGTGAAGCTTTGTAGGTCAGCTATGGACAGATTAAGAACTCAATGGCAAGATTCAGAAAATTAACGACTCCGTGGAATTTCAAATCCTTGAGCTAGCGTTCGTGGGGGAGGGTGCTGCAGGGTACAGCTGCATGAAGTTCAAAGCTAAAGACATACTTTGATTTCAAATGGCAGTTCATCATAATAATACACCCCCAAATACAGTACGTAAAATGCACACAATCAACCATGTGCAGTCAAACGCACAGGGTCACAGTCAAAAGCTACAGCACAGATTGAATATCGTATTTCAGTAAGATGGTTTTTGCAGGCTTGTGGAGAAAAAAAATGACAATAATTTTTTTTTTTTAATTTTTAATTTTTTTTTTGGTCACTTGCTCAGGCAAGCAAGAAGTGGTGGGCAAAGTTACAGGTGAATGCGCAGTAAATCCCTGTTGTCAAGCAGGAATGTGATTGAAACCAGACACACGTTCAAATGAATGGTGTGGGAGAGATGTACTGCATTGCACAGAAGATAAGAAGTTGAAATACCCTGCAGTGCAGTTAATTATCCTGAGCGAGGGGAGAGTGCTGTATATGCCGAAATGTGACACTGTTACAGTACTGTACACACCTATGCGTTTCAACAATTTTCAAATGAGACATACCGTACAGCAGCACAGCACTGCAAATGCATGTATACTTTAAATATGCAAATTTACAATTACTGCGCGCGCACACAGACTGTGTACTGACGTAGGTTGAACCGCGAAGGTATTAGAATTCCAAGACAAGAGCTCGCAAACGCCCCCCTGAGCTTTTACACGGCATTGCAGTATTGCAGACAACGAGAATAAAATGCTAATATCACGAGCGCGAAAATAACGCAGTTCACTCCGGGCGAAAATGACAAAAAAATGCACCTAACCGGGATAATCTGAGAGCCGCGGATCTAGCCGTCTTAGACTCAGATCGGCCGCCACTGTAGTAAACAGGACTTGTTTTTCTGGTGCACTGGCATTCCATATATTCTTAACCCTACAAGAATGCCTGCAGACCCCATCCTAGTGAGATTCACCTGATTCATCTAAGATCAACCAAATAACATCCAAGTACAGCATCAGCGGTTCCGGAGTGTGAGGGGTTAACTACATCGTAATTAAGAATTGCACCCCTTTTCAAGAATTCAGTTGAGCTGGGGATTCCTGAACAAATCCTGTAAGAACTTTACGAAAATCTTCCTTTCGGCGGAGTTATAGTGGTGGCAAGTTGCGCCCCATGCCAAGTATTGTTGCACGGCTCAAATCGAGCACCCACTTGCATGCGTGCAGGGGTGTCCAGAGACTTTGTTGTTAAGTCATTAGTTCCGGGGACATTTGATTTAGTTTCCCAGTAATTGTTTTATCCAGTGCAATTGTGAACATTTGTGTGTTTGTCTGAAAAGAAATACATTACAATTTATTTTGCCCTCCTTGTTGGGCTCAATCAAGAATCCCAGTATTAAAAGACCTGGTCTACCATGACACACGAAGTCTCATGCCCTCCAAGCTGGGGTCTGATCACACCGCATCCCTAAACTGGGTACCTAACTCTGGCCAACCGCTTGTCAAGGCTAAGTCGGGGGACCAGGAAAAGGTAAAGGGAACAGTAAGTCAGGGTCAGTGTGTGACTTAGTCTGCCTTACCTGTCCTGTCTCTGCAGAGACTCATGGAACTGTAGGTCCCAAATGCAGGGGGACAGGGGATGATTCCGCAGTGATCTTGGCTGACTGGCTCCTGGTGATCTCTGCAACGGCCCAGCTCGGCTTTAAATACACATGTAACATGCCCCAAGTCATTGCCAAGGAGGACCTCGGCATATAACCCGACAATACCCCCACCTCCCTCATGCCATGTCCAGCACCCCAATCCAAAAGACCCAGGCAACCTGGAGTGACCGCGGTCCTCCATCTGGCATGGTCACTTGTATGCCAGTGCCCAGGAGCAAATCCTCTCGCCAGACCATGTCAGGTCGGACCAGGGTAACAGTAGTACCTGAGTCCAGCAAGCCGTCTGCTTGCCGGTCCCCGATGGTCACCCTCCACAGATGCTTCTGCCAGGCACCTTGCGCTGCATCCTGATGGGTGCAACCTGATGCCCTCCGATCTCCGCTGCTGGCTCCAAGGTGGCAAGTGCAGGTTCTCCCATGGATGACTGTCCCCCCCCCTGCAGCTGGGGGACCATTCATTAACGTTGTGGTTATCCAGGCTTCGTGACCCAATAAGTCCAGCTCCAGCTGTGCTTTGCTCTTGTGCCCTGCCGGCAGTCCATAATCGGCACATCTGTCCACCACCTGTGTTCTGGTCCAGGCACTGTACTGCTTGGCCCGATCACTCATGATGGGATGAGGGGATGGGGTGAGTACAGGGGAATAGTGTTATATCTTGCAAAACCTGTATGTCTGTTACCGCTTGTCTTAGGAGCTCGCAATCTACTCGTGCTACCACTGTGTTACAGAGTCTCGCATTAAACTGTAACCACAGGTTCAATCTTATCCCACCACTGCCACGAGTAATTATATAAGCCTGTCATGGGAGATTAGTCACTTACACCTCAAACACTCTCTGGGTTTAGATTGAACAAGACTTTTGGTAAAATAAACTTGCAGGTTTTTTCTTATAAGACAGACATGAACAATTAAGCAACTAACAATTGATATATACGCTTACTGGGTATTGGGAAATGAAATATTACGATGTTAGGAATAGCAGTTCATTCAGGAATCAGGAAAATCACGACAAGCACAGGGATGAAGCTGCAGGCACCTTTTAAAGCTAAGAGACCTGGTTTTTAACATGAGCCTCATCGGATTGGCAATGAATTATCTTGCACCTATCAGACATTGCCAAGTAACGTGGGAGAGATGATTTAACCCTCTCCTGACAGTTCCAGACATGCGCAGAGGGCATTGAACTAGCCACCACTTAGAAAACAGAGCCAAATTATCTGTAGTCCCAAAGTCTGGCTAAAGTGTCAGTGGACTGTCAAAGCTTTGTCTCAGGGTGTCACCTTTGACAAGCGAAATGGTTATCACCTAGTTGTGAGACCCTGTCTGCATATTCAATGAGGTGAGTAATAACCCTTTTGATCAGCATATTGCCCAACTCTGGTGTTATTTATCCACAGGGGTCGGGAAGTGTAGAACATCACAAAGGACTTTAAGTGTTCTCCCCTTGCATACACTTAACCCATCAAAGTTCTATTTGGTGAGCTTTGCCCTGTATTATAACTTATAGCAAAAACATTGACAAGTTCTAAAATACATTTTCCAGTGAAGGAATTGTGTTATAAACATGTGTGCAATCTTAGCTATATGTACTGACTTATATCCAAAAATCAGCTGGATAGCTTCTTCACACGCTGAGATAGGATTTATGTGTGTTTAACATTGCAGCAGATCCAAACTGGAAACCTATCTTTATAATGCCTAGCCTCCGTGGCTTGCACGGCGAGTGATCTGCAAGCCCAGCGTTGCGGGACCATACCCGGCTGCCTAGGACTCTGCCCGCTTGCTATGAGCGAAAGAATGGGGTCTGTAGCTAGCGGGGAACGGGAGATACAGCTTTAATAAGGTTTGAACTTGGCATGAGTCAAAATGGCTGCCGGTTCCCACGCGAATGTCTATTCAACCGCAAGTTCAATTGAATAATTAGCCAGATAGGTTACATCAAAGACGAGGGCGAACTTCAGGTTCACCGCAACCACTTATTCAATTGACCTTGCGATTATCAGGTCAGCTTTCGAAGAAGGCTGTCGGAGAATCCAATGTTAGCCTATGGCGCCATTGACTTCAATGGGAGAGCGACCTCTACTGCAGTAAAAAAGCGGCCACTGGCAAATCAGTTTAAAATTCCCATAGACTTCTATGGGGCTGCAGGCTTTTAACCCATGAAACCCAGGGTAGCTGCATTTCTGACTCTGCAACCTGGGGCTGAAAATGTGAGGGAAGGGAACATGGGATTATACATACAATATAGTTAACCCCTTCCCTCCTGACATGATTTACACACATATAAGATTACAATAAAGACTTGCAGGGGGTTGCAACCTTATTCTGGGATAAAAACAGATGTAGTGGGGGAATGCAGATTATTACCCATTATTACACATTAACCCCTCGTATCCCAATCATGATTTCAGGGCTGCCAGCTGGGTGTGAACCCTTTATCTAGGCCTGTCATACCCCTACATCGTGACACTTGCGCTGCATCCCGACGGGTGCAACCTGATGCCCTCTGATCTCCGCTGCTGGCTCCAAGGTGGCAAGTGCAGGTTCTCCTGTGGATGACACTCTAGGGGTGGATTCCACAGCTGTGCTTGGCTCCACTTTGTGTGCCAGTCGCACACAGGTGACCGGCCTCGCAGCTTGTGATCGTTGACCCTGATGGGGTCCCCCGGACTGGTCGCGATCTGGGCAGTCTGGTCTGAGGTGACCGACTTTGTTACAAGATTAACACCGCCTTTCGTGTCTAAACTCTGCAGCTTTGGGTGCGTTGCTGTCACGGTGGACACGAACTTATCAACACTTTATTTTTTGGGGATTCTTGATTGAACACAACAAGGAGACAAAATAAATTGTGATTCATTTCCTTGCTAGACAAATACACGTACCTATACAGCTCCAGCAGCCCATCCACGGGCCCCAGATCGGACTCCTGACGAAGCTGCTACACCAGCGAAACGCGTTGAGTGAACTGGCAGTAGTCCAGAGGTGTACCCCGAATGCCCCAGAGCCTGTGTGGATCTATTCTGCGATCGATCACTAAACCGGAAGTGACGTGACGGGCCGGACCAGAAGTGACGTGACGTGACCTCGGGAGTGGGGTGGATGGTGTACACTGATGCTGCGCATTGATTTTTATGTGTCTATGCACATGTTGCTCATGTAAGTGAAATAGTAATTGCTTTTTTGAATATATTGAGAGTGAACATACAATATTGCACTAAAGGTGTCGTTTTTTTCACCGAGGGTTTGGTTCTGCTGACATCAGGGAGTTGACATCAAGACAGACCCCCCTGCATACTGTACCTCTGAGTCTACATATTGCATTTATTGCTATCCAATGCTGTATTTCCACTGCGAGAATATGAGTTCCCAATCATGATTCCTGTTTTGATTGCTATATTTGTTTAGACATACCACACTATTATATATTTTTCCTTACATATGGTGAAACCTGCGCTCCCCACAAGCTTCTCCCCACTAGACAAACACACGACTTCAGAATACACTTAATACAACACTTACTGGGATGGGGAAATTAAATAAAATGTCCTTTGCAAGAAATGCAGTCTGTTTAATTGGCTAGTGTGGTGGTAGGCGTAGCTGGTCATCATTAATAAAGGTGGAGCCCAGCTGGCTGCCCCTGAAACTATATGGTAAGGGCTGAGAGTGTCAGCTCTTGGGTCTAATATTGTACCTTACTGTGTTGCTTGTAATTTTGTTCCTCTGTTATACTGTCCCCAATAGGGGTATAAGCTAGGAACCTTGTATGTGGGGTTAACTGTGTAAGCCCAGTGGGCTAGTTAATGCATTCTCTGTGTGTTCCCTTTGCCTCATGGGTCTGCAACTGCCTGTGCAAGCTTGTAAGTGGATTGCCTTGTATGGGTGGCCTCTTATGAGAAATAGCTGCAGGGCAGAGACTTCTGGCACATAAGGGAAAAATGGGGGGAATATTTTAACCTGTCTTGCCTGCCAGCAAGGTATTCTTAGCTGGTGTCTTAGAGAAGGGAAGGTTTTAGAACCCCACATGATAGTGCAGATGGTGGAGTGCAAGCTCTTGTGTCTAAATGTTGGTTCTCTGTGTTTTAAAACTGCAATGCATTGTGTTTGTCCTGTGATTTAAACACAGGTTGGTGACAAAAAGCAGTGTGAATTAGCACGGGAATTAGCATTTCAATGCCCCAGCTCAGATAGGGATTCCAAGCCCAAATCTCCCCAATTTATTTCCCTTAGGCCCGGGCCATAGAGGTGTGGGGAGAGCGGAGGTGCGCTAACGCTGAGACTCGCCTGCTTCAGTCAGCGCAATTGCACGGACTTGCAGGCGAGCCAGCGTGCGCGAAGGGAGCCGTGGGGAGGTGGTTGGAGGTGGAGCAGTGACGTCGCTGGGCCAATTGCCCGCGACGCACTGACAATGTCACGGCGCCGACGTCACGGCGCCGTGACATTGACGCTGCTGTGCAGTAATTGGAGGTTTTCAGCCGACAGCGCTCTGAAAAACAGCTTGGCGCTCGGCTGAAACCTCCAACGCCTCCACACGCCTGCGGACACTCGCGTGAGCCCCCTCTCAAGGCATCCTCATTGAGGATGCAGGGGCTCAGCGCGGAGCGTCCGCACGCCTCAGCACGGCTGGTCCATCTATGGACGCAGCCTTATAAGTATAAGGTCCCCCAAAGTATATTCTGTAAGGAAGTGTACTTTATATTGTGTTTTAATGTTTAATATAAGGTTCTATACAGAAAGCACAGGCATATGGTCAAGATGCTAGCTAGTTTGCATAGAATCCATAGTTCAAAGAGGAGAGGAATGGCAGAGGGGGGGGGGACATTTGGTGAGCAGGATATTCAGATTAGGAAGTCTTTGTTTTACTAGACACAGTGGAGCCAGGGAAAAACGACCCTGTATGTCAAAACTCATAAGCATGTTTTCCATTGGCAAGTTTTGAATTTATCCCTCCTATCTGTGAATGCGTAATTTCAATCTCTGCTGTAATTGGCTATTACACTCCTCAATGATTTAGATAAGAATCCAGCCTATATAAGAGCGTGCATTAAAGCCGCTCTCTCTCTTTTTTCTGTTGGAGATTGGAAGACAAGCAGCTGCTGGCGGGCCTCTCAAAGGTGCTTCTGTGAAAGAGCTATTCACACAGGGAAACATGGGGAGGCCTAGCCAGCAGGCTGGATTTCGGTCCAGGAGCCCAGAACCAGGACCCTATCAAGGTAAGCCTTTGCTGAACAGGCGCCTTGCAACTAGGAAAGGTTAGATCTCCTTCTCCAGATCCTAGTAAGTGTGTACATTCTCTGTTTCTTGTATTTCTGTGTGTTTCCGAGGTTTTATCCGAATAAACCGCAATTTATTTTACTGCCTGTTTTGCCTTGTGACTGATCCCCTAAATATAAAAGTGTATTTGGCCTGCCCTACCATGACAGCTGGAGCGCAAGTTGCCGATCTAATATCTTTGCCAAATCAAAGAATTTCGTTGAGGTTCGTAGGAATTCGTTCGGGAATCACCAGGGCTAAAGAATTCCGGAGTTTGGGGTAAATTCTTGGTTGCCATGTTATTAACCCCTTGCGTTCTTGAAACGCTACCGCTGTACTTGAACGAAATCCTGCGTAAAGCGTAGTCACATCATGAATCGTATCTGGATCACACTGGGGATAGTCCGGCGGGCATAGTTATGGGGTTCACAAGCCTATCTTTAACATGTACAGCCAATCCCCTCCGTGGGAACATTTAACTCACCAATCCCTGATTTGCCGTAGTTTGCAAAACGGGCAAAAAAAAGGCTTTCCAGTCTGCAAAGCGCATGTGCTCACTTGACACCCATGAGGATTAGCATACCTGGAATACACCCCTTCCCTGGCGACCCTAGGTCTGGAGTTTTGTTCCAAGGTGCGAATGGCTCATGCAGGGTGCCAGATCTAGCACTCAGCAACACCCCGGCCATTTTCACACCTTGGATCTCTGAGGCTTTTCATCCCTGGATTTTCCCTAGACTTAGAGGCTTCCACTTAGCGGGACCTCTTTGAAATGCAGGAAGGAAAATACCCTCAGCTCATGCACCCTTAGCATATTTACATGCCAAAGGATTTCTTCCCGGGCTTACAGAAAACAGTTCCTGCCTGTACATTTTATATTCACAGTATTACACACTTTATTAAAACATCATGTTCTGGGTGTACCACAACTGTAATTTGAATGTGTATGTGAGTGTTTTATTTATTTACACTTGCACACCAAAAATCAGGGTGCTGACTCTGTAAGCGAGCTAGCCCACTTCATTGAAAAGGCTTTCTTGTGGGAAATCAAGTTGACCCAGTTCCCACGTCAATTGACCTGCTTCTCACGGCCATTTATTTTCCGCCATTCAAGTTCTGCGAGCGAATCCGATACGGATACATTGTATCGGTAAAGCACTTCAAGTCTAACCGCAAGCCAATTATTCAATTGACTTGCGATTACGAGGTCGAATGGATAGAAATGAATACCCATACTTCAAACAGACCTCCCAACCGCAGCCACGCTTTTTCAATCAGCACTGGCTTCGGCGCTCAGAACGCCATCTTGTGCCTAAAAAAAACTATAGCACACTTTGCATTTATTTCTATTACAGCAGGCAGGGAATTGCCTGCAAATTGGGGTTACTAGATAGGTAAAAGAGTTGGGGTGCTCAAACCTGCAGCAACTCCATCCAATGACATAAGTAATATTAACCCTGGAGAAACCAGTGGGAGTGGGTAGGCAATTAAAGACTTGTAAGTATCACAGTGACAACAGTCAGACTTAACTATGACAGTCTAAACCAATAAGCCCCACTCACGTCATCTCCAGGGTTCCTCTGCCGGCGTGCAAGCCAAGAAGGATCCGGAATCCAGACACATCCAACTGGGTAGAATACATTTTTATTTAGGCCTAATTAACCCTCTCATCACCATACCTCCCCCACACAAAGTGCAGGAACTGCCCTTACCACCCCGTCTGGTGGTTGGGCTGGCCTGCCAGCTCTTGAAGTTAGTATGTCCTGAGGGCTGTCCTGGCATGAAAGGCCATCAGCATTACCATGCTCCTTCCCTTCTTGTGCTGGATTGTAAAGTCAAATTCCTGTAAGGCAAGTGTTTAGCATTTTCCCACCACACCCTCTGTAACCAACTCAAGGGATCGTGGTCTCTAATCACTGTAAAAAGTCTGCCATACACATAGGGCTGTAACTTCTTTAAAGCCCATACTATGGCCAGACACTCATTTTCAATGGTGGCATAAGCCACCTCTCTGGGCAGCAGCTTGCGGCTCAGATACACCACTGGGTGTTCACTGCCCTCCTCCCCCACTTGGCTTAGTACTGCACCAATGCTATAATCCGAGGCATCAGTCTGCACCAAGAAATTTTTGCATAGTCTGGTGCAGCATGGGGGCACTGGCCAGGGCAGTCTTCAGTGCCTGGAAGGAGACCTCACAGGCAGGAGAGCAGACTATCAGAACAGACTATCTCTTCTGGGTCATATCAGTCAGGGGTTTGGCAATGGCGCTATACTGAGGGACAAACTTTCTGTAGTAGCCTGTGGTGCCTAGGAAAGCCATAACTTGCTTCTTGGTTTTGGCAATGGGCCACTTCACTATTGCTTCCACCTTAGCTGGTTCTGGCTTAAGATGCCCACCACCCATCCGGTGCCCTAGGTATAGTACCTCTGCCATCACTACTAAGCACTTGGTGAGTTTTAAGGTGAGTCCCGCTTCCCAAATCCTGGCTAGCACCGCAACTACATGCACTAAATGTGAGTCCCACGAATTACTAAAGATAGGAATGTCGTCCAGGTATGCCCTTGCAAACCCTTGTATACCCTCCAGCAAGCAATTTACCAGGCGTTGGAAGGTAGCCGGTGCATTTTTCATCCCAAATTGCATCACTAGAAATTCATAGAGGCCACTTTGGGTAATGAATGCAGACTTCTCCCTAGCCTTCTGAGTCAAGGGGATCTACCAGTAATCTTTACTGAGATCCATGGTAGTCAGATACCTTGCTCCCGTAAGTGCATCTAACAACTCCTCCATGCGGGGCATGGGATAGGCATCTGACACTGTTCCCGCAATGAGCTGCCAGTAGTCCACACAGAACCGGGTGGTCCCATCCTTCTTAGGTACCAGGACTACCGGACAAGCCCAAGGGCTCTGGGTTGGTACAATTACCCCTAGGACCAGCAACTTTTCTATCTCCCTCTCAATACTGCCCTTAATCTCTGCTGACACTCTGCACTCATGCTTATGCAGAGGTCTCAGATACCCTGTAAGCACTGGGTGATCTGTAATATGTGTCTTGTCTGGCTTATCTGTAAACAGATAGATAGAGATGAAGAAGCGCTCAAATGCTAGGTATAATAACCAATGATAGCCAAAGCCAATGTCCAAGTGTAATCCAGAAAACAATAATAGTTGAGTATAGCTAGCAATATTAGGTAATAAACCTCCTGAAGACAGGTAATGGGCAGGAATAACCCCCCACGATCAGTCTCGTTGGAGGCAACCTTGTAGCAGAAATAAAGTACTCACGAATCCTTGGTTTGGGACTGGCAGGATGTGCAGCTTCCAGGATAGTAGATGCAGGAAGTGTAAAGAAGCGCACGATCCAACGGAGCAAAGAGAGGACCAAATGCCAAAAAAAATATAAACTTTATTGGGTCATAAACCTAAAATCCAACGCGTTTCGAACGCTGGTGCGTTCTTTATCTGTGAACAGAGCCCCATACTTCTCTAGCATAGCCCTGGCTTCTGCTCGCTGCCTGACACTCAGCTGAGACCCTATCTCAACTTGCTCTACTGTACCCTCCTTCCTGGCCCCCCCCAGGAGGTTAGGCAGAGCATTGCTCGCCGATCCCTCCATTGTGGGCTGCAAATGGCCAGCACTGATGCCACACTCGGTGCTATGTACTCCTTGAGCATATTTATGTGATAGGTCTTATTCCTTCCTGCCTCAACATCTACCTGTAGAAGCAACTCTGAAACTTAACCTAAGCGTTTTTCGAAGCTACTTTTTAGCTAACTTCTTATAGGAAGGTCTAGGAGCGCTGAAAATGAACATGCGCGTCTTTCACTCTTCCCGAGGGTCTTAGAAGAATTTTGTGATATTTTTTATTAACATGGTATATAAGGGAATACAGCCGCGACTCCATTTATTCTCCAACATCTCCGATTTTTTCCGGTGATTTTTTCCGAATGCCACGCACTTCACCGCACTTAACCACGTTCATGCCGCATTCTGACCACATTCATACCGCATTCATGTTGCATTCATGTTGCATTCATACCCGCGGTTGATGTGTTTATTGATAATGTTTTGGATTTAATTGGTTGAAATTCTTCGCGTATCCTCCAGATGGCAGATATTCATGAATTGTAATGCGCACGCACTTCAGTAATGTGTCGACTTGCAGGTGTTTAAAAGAATACCACAGTGGTCCATTGTAAATTGGCCTTGGGACTGAAGAAGTTACAATAATGTATCAATTTAGGCATTTTCATATTAAAAAATACAAGCACAGTGTTTGGTCTTATTTTATTGTCCAGAGAGTCTCGACATGAGTGCACAACTGCAGGCCGTGATCCAAAAACCTGACAGAACGTACTCTTATTTGATATGGGTCACGATTATTGCAACAGATGATAAGATGGCAACAGTTCAAATTTATCAGTATTTTATCGAAAACTATAAAATTTACAAATTTTCGCCAGATGCTCATGTGTGGAAGCGTGCAATAAGGAAAAAGTTATGTATCGATCCATGTTTTTTCGTATTGATCCTGATGTTATTGAAGGGTATTGGTGTGTATCACCGAGTTTTTCCCGTATCTATGATCATGGAGACTTCAAAAGGCGAAAGGTCATGTTAAAACCAACTAAGAAATGTCAGTCGCAGGCAAGCAATGCGCCAGCACCAGCACCGGCTTCCAATAACGGTCCGACCGTCAGTGAAAACCTGGTGACCGACAACCCTTGCTGTCTATCCCTGCCCGGATACCTGCAGCCTGAGCCGTATTTCGCGTACAGATTCCAGCAAGCTTGCATGTAACTAAGCAATTTCCAGCCTCATCAGCTGACTACAGGTGTAGTACAGTGGCGGCCGATCTGAGTCTAAGATGGCTAGATCCGCGATTCTGAGATTATCCCAGTTAGGTGCGTTTTTTTGTCATTTTCGCCCGGAGTGAATTGCGTTATTTTCGCGCTCGTGATATTAGCATTTTATTCTCTCTGTCTGCAATACTGCAATGACGTATAAAAACCCAGGGGGGGGGGGTTGCGAGCTGTTGTCTTGGAAGTCTAATACCTTCGCGGTTCAACCTACGTCAGTACACAGTCTGTGTGTGCGCGCGCAGTAATGGTAAATTTGCATATTTAAAGTATACATGCATTTGCAGTGCTGTGCTGCTGTACGGTATGTCTCATTTGAAAATTGTTGAAATGCATAGGCGTGTACAGTACTGTAACAGTGTCATATTTCAGCATATACAGCGCTCTCCCCTCGCTCAGGATAATTAACTGCGCTGCAGGGTATTTCAACTTCTTATCTTCTGTGCAATGCAGTACATCTCTCCCACACCATTCCTTTGAACGTGTGTCTGGTTTCAATCACATTCCTGCTTGACAGCAGGAATTTACTGCGCATGCGCCTGTAACTTCGCCCATCACTGCTTGCTTGTCTGAGTGAGTGACCAAAAAAAAATGAGAAAATGAAAAAAAAAAATTATTGTCATTTTTTTTCTCAACAAGCCTGCAAAAACCATCTTACTGTATTACGATATTCAATCTGTGCTGTAGCTTTTGATTGCGACCCTGTGTGTTTGACTGCACATGGTTGATTTGTGTGCTTTTTACGTACTGTATTTGGGGGTGTATTATTCCACGGAGTCGTTCATTTTCTGAATCTTGCCATTGTGTTCTTAATCCGTCCATAGCCGACCTACAAAGCCTCACTGCGCCTGCGTGTAGTCCTTTTAGGGATGGGAGCTAGCTGCTTACTGCGCATGAGTCACCCAACCCCCCCCTCTCCATAGAGTCGTTAATTTACTGAATCTTGCCATTGTGTTCTGAATCCGTCCATAGCCGAGCTACAAAGCCCTCACTGCGCCTGCGTGTAATTCTCTTTGAGATGGGAATTTTGAGGCTTTGTTTACGGCAACGCTTTGGAAAATCCCTTCTCGAATTTGATTTGCACAGAGCATCACCTCTCTGTGCGCCTGTGTGTAATCCTCTTTCGGATGGGAGCTAGTTTACTCCTGCTCATGCGTCTGTAACTTCACCCATAACTGCTTGCTTGAGTGCCCCCCTGAAATTTTTTAGTTATGATTTTTTAACTGTTATTTTATCCACAAGCCTGCAAAAACAATCTTGATATTACGATATTAAATCTGTGGGTTTGCCTGCACATGGTTGATTTGTGTGCTTTTTATGTACTGTATTTGGGGGGTATAGGGATCAAATTACAGTATTATGATGAACTGCCTTTTGAAATGACTGTACTCTACAGTACAGTATGTTATTTCTTTGAACTGCTGCACAACTAATCCTTCATCCCTCCCCCACGCACACACAAATTCTTATCGACAGACACCTCCACAGAGTCATTCATTTTCTGAAGTTAGTTAGTCATTGTGTTTTTAATCCGTCCCTAGCCGAGCGTCAATCGCCTCACTGCGCCTGCGTGTACTCTAATCCTTTTAGAGATGGGAGCTTGCTGCTTACTGCGCATGAGTCACACATCCCCCTCTCTCCACAGAGTCGTTAATTTTCTGAATATTGCCATTGTGTTCTTAATCCGTCCACAGCCGAGCTACAAAGCCTCAGTGCGCCTGCATGTGATCACCCCCCCCCCCAACCCCTTGAGGCTTTGTTTACGGTAACCCTTTGGAAAATCCCTGCTCGATTTTGAAATGTAAATCCGATTTGCACAGCATTGTGAGAATTGAGAGTTAAAAAAACCATTAACTGATTAATGTTAATTTGTCATTCATTCTCATTCAGTGGTGTACAGTAGGGGTGGGGGGGGGTTGTGGTTGTTGTAAATGATTATGACTAGCAGGAATGTAAATAAATATTTATTTTATTTTATCAGGAACCAAAAAGTACAAATTTAAAAATCATCATGAATAATACATAATGCAGTCTTTATTAAGTTCTTTTGGTAGATTGAAATTGGATAAACATTTAGAAAATATTTCTAAAACATGGGGAAACATGAATAATGCACATTTATAAGAATTTTATTTAATAATATATACAGTACTGTAATGTGTAATATACTATATACCTTATGGCTGTTGCTGCTCTCTCTGTAAAGAAAAAACTGTAACTACTGTATACTCTGACTAAAAACTGTGCCATACTTACCTGTATCATACTGTACTTACACTATACTACAGCACAGTACTACTTTCCTGATGCTTGCCCATTACGCGCGATGACAATGGGCAACACAGTGGCAATATGGTCTATATATTTATTGCAGCGTTCCACAATTAGTACATCGTTCCAAAAACTCATTATGCCTTTCAACAACTCGTCCTTTTTGGAGGGTTTCGCCACTTTCCGGATATGGTCCTTCAGCTGATGCCAGACCATTTCGATCGGATTGAAGTCTGGCGATCTGTCATTGGAAAAAAAGGACAATTAGTTTAAGAGATACAGTACACAGTAAAAACAGTGGGAAACAAATGAGACACGGTTACCGCACTTACTCCGCTGGCGTCTTCACCCAGTTGATACCGCGCACAAGGATATGCGCTGTTGACGCGGTGTGCTTCGGATCCTTGTCCTGGTAGAAGCGGTGACCATTTGGGAACTCGCGTGTGATGTATTGCACTATCTCAGGGACAATGTTGTCTTGGAAGAAAGCTTTATTAATGATTCCTATAGCAAGAAAAGAAAAGTGCTCAAAAAACTGCACAATAGTACAGTACAGTGCATACAGTAAGGCTACACTAGTAAAGTACAGTGCATAAGGCTACATTATATTTGATATATTTTACCTTCAAAGATGACAATGCATCCTGGTCCACGCCTAGAGATGGCACCCCACACATGCAGCTTCACGGGGTGTTTTGGCCGCGGCTTCAAAGATAAGTGGCCTTTTTTGTGGAATGCACATCTTGCAAATCTCTCCAGCGACACAGTAGACTCGTCAGTGAAGATGCAATCCTGGAAAGTTTCCCCACTGTCGATCCATGCCTGGGCCTGGACCACTCTTTTGATTTTATTTGCGTCCCTTATCATGAGGTATGCTCTGTAATGACAAGGAATAAATAATTTTAGCGGTACAGTACAGTTTCCTAAACAACACTTTTACCTCCTGTACTGTCCAGTACTAACCTCACACGTCCATATTTCCATCCAATGCTGCGTCTCATCTTCTTTATGCTGGTCTTGGATACAGCGAGATTGTGATTTTCCTGCAGAGTGTATTTGACCCTTAATGCACTCCTCTCATTATTCTCCTCACTTATTTTGTCCACCAGAAGAGTTGACTCCCTACAATGTAAAGAAAAACATTCCGTAAGTAAAAATATTAGAGGCAGTAGATCAAGAGGATTCAATATATTGTTCTATTAATACAGTATGCAGCAATATAAAACTGTTGAAATATAAATATAAATATACAAAATATATATACTGTTGTAATATAAATATACAAAATACATATACTGTTGTAATATAAATATACAAAATATATATACTGTTGTAATATAAATATACAAAATATATATACTGTTGTAATATAAATATACAAAATATACAAAATATACAAAATATACAAAATATACAAAATATACAAAATATACAAAATATATACACTGCTGTAATATAAATATACAAAATATATATACTGTTGTAATATAAATATAAATATACAAAATATATATACTGTTGTAATATAAATATAAATATACAAAATATATATACTGTTGTAATACTGTATAAATATACAAAATATATATACTGTTGTAATATAAATATACAAAATATATATACTGTTGTAATAAAATATAAAAAAAATATATATACTGTTGTAATAAAAATATACAAAATATATATACTGTTGTAATATAAATATACAAAATATATATACTGTTGTAATATAAATATACAAAATATACAAAATATACAAAATATATACACTGCTGTAATATAAATATACAAAATATATATACTGTTGTAATATAAATATAAATATACAAAATATATATACTGTTGTAATATAAATATAAATATACAAAATATATATACTGTTGTAATACTGTATAAATATACAAAATATATATACTGTTGTAATAAAAATATACAAAATATATATATTGTTGTAATATAAATCTACAGAAATAACAAAAATATTAGATACAGTACTGTAGATGTACAGTAAATTTTTGGATCTAAATTTAAAAAAAAAGTTTTATTAATATACTTACGCGTTAGTTACCCTTGGTGCCCTTTTGCATTCTCTGTTTTTTCCATGTGCATGATAGCTCACGGTGGTTGCTGGCACAACGAGGCCAGAAGTAGCTAACCAGCGTTGGATAGCAGCAATTCGGTGTCCGCTCGTGTACATCTCCTTAATTCGCATGCTTAGATCCTTGGAAATCTTTTTAACAACCATTGCTTTGAGTAGAAAGAAATACAAACACAAGAATGTATATTCGATGTTTAGTCTGTGTATTCAATGTGCAGTGAATCCACAAAATGGATGGTGTATTTATACGGTAATGACTCACATTAGAGTACGCCCACTTTCAACACCTGTACCTCGCCGCCATGCATAAAAGGTTACACACTTTGCATAGCCCACCACTCCATGATCTTTATCTGAACTTGCCCTTGTCCAGATACTGCATTGTGCCACCTGCTTCCACGGAGCAACCCCAATTCTACGGACGCAGGGACCCACTCGCCTCTGCCGTGCCTGTCATGCAGAAAAAGTGAAAGGCGGTTGCCATTTCCATGCCAAGGCAAAAGCGACAGGCTAAGGCCAATAAAGAAAACCTTCTGCTGACCCCAAAGGCTAAGGGTTTTCATAGACGTCAGCCTTATTATGTCAAGAAGATATACGGTGATGTACTCTCGATGCAAAACGATTGGCAGCCAACCCATCGAACCCGCAGACCACTTCCTCCCATACGCTTCGACGACTCTGCCGACGCTCTCCCGGAAATCTTCAGCCTGTCTTCTCCACCCCTCGTCCTCGACGCTGTCGCCGCCCTCCCGGAAACCCACAGGCCATCTTCTCCGGTTCTATCCGTCGACGCTGCCGCTTCCGAAATCCACGGGTCACTTTCTCCTTTGCTCTTAGACGACTCTGCTTCTCGCCCGGAAATCCAAAGGTCACATTCTCCATCCCTCTTCGACGACGCTGCCGCTTCTCCTCTTCCGGATATCCACAGGTCACCTCCTCCACCCTTCTTCGATGTCGCTGCCGCTTCTCTCCATGGACCCCCCATCTCATCCTCCGTTGCACCCATCCACCCAGATGTCCACACGCCATGCACAAGAAGCAGCTCGTTAGACAGGATGATGAAAGGGATAAGTGTGGATCTCCCCGGGAACTCTTTTGTGCTAGCAAAGATAGATCTGCTTCTGGAGAGCATGTTAAATGTGGAGCAACGGATGCTACATATGGATCAAGGGATGATACATATGGATCAACGGATGCTAGATATGGATCAACAGATTGATCGACGGATGGAGATGATAGAGGCGGACATAGCGGGTATACATCGTTTGCTCGGTGTTAATGCCCCTGTTTCCCCAACGCCGGAGCAGGGGGGTGACATGGATGTGATGAATGGGAGCATCGACCCCTTTCCATCACCAAGCGCACCCCCTCCACCAGAAGATCTAGTGTACATGTATGCCGTTGAGGAGGACATGACAACCCCGTCAAGACAACGCCAGGAGACAACACGGCGACCAAGACCGGAGGAAAGCTTCCTCCCAGATAACCTACCATCGCCCATCGCCTCAAGCACACCCGCTCGCAGAAGACCTACAATCGCTCGCATTGATACGGTGCCCGACATCACCCTGCGCGATCTGCCACCGACACTCAGGGAGAAGTATAGGGTGATGAGTGCTGGTGCACCACACAAGTATGCCTTGTTACTTTTTAAGCACCATGTTTCCTACTCGTTGTACTGTGACTGGGCCTTCAAAGTGAACTACAACGGAAATCGCGTAAAAAAGGCGCTTCCTGACAATTTAAGAAAGATCATTCTGGATGAAATGCGGCGCTTTTATCCAATTACAGATCCTGTAATGAAAGGCGTTCGAGACTGCATTAATGGCGTTTTGCGCCATGCAAGGAATCGGCCATGGACGGACAATGTGGTGGACTTTCTGGATTAATCATGGGAACTGTAAGACCATACTGTTGTGCTGTTTTGACCTGCTGAACTTACTATAAATAAAGGAGATGTTTTGATCGGCTGTACTGTATTTAACTAACTGTTTTAACTTGCTGTACACACACACAGGTGTACTGGTGCAGGCCTGACTGACTGTTTTGCACACCATCCCACTGTACTGAATACTGTATGTTTCTTTAATAAAGGAGATGTTGCGTTTTGTATACTGTATTTTATGAATAAAGAATTTTTTTAATCACAGGTAAGACCATACTGTTGTGCTGAACTGTATTGTACATGATTTGACCTGCTGTACTTAAATAAAGAAGATGTTGTTGTGTGTTTTTTAACTTGTATTTATACAGAAATGTTTTAACTTGCTGTACACACACAGGACCTGCACAATTCCAGTCCCTGAGGGCCGCAAACAGGCACGGTTTTCAAAGTTGTCCTGAAAACCGGACCTGTCTGCTGCCCTCGAGGACTGTACTGGTGCAGACTGTTTTGCACACCATCCCACTGTATATGTTTTGACTTGCCGTTCTTTGATAAAGGAGATGTTGCGTTTTGTATATTTTGAATTTGTTTTTAAAACATGTGACTGTAAACCATACTGACTGACTGTAAATGTTTTTACTTTCTATACATAAAAGTTTTCACAACTGTAGCAGTAAACCATACACCTGTTGATGTTTTGAATTGCTGTGCACTTAAAATGTTTCTACATTGTACAGTATTTGTAAATAAATGTTTTTGTACTTACTCCACCAATAAAAGAGCATGTTGATTTGTTTTACATTGTTCCATTGGCTCCTTTGCTACTGTAACAAAATACAGTTTTTCTAGAATGTACACTACTGTCCAGGCACACTGTACTGTATACTGTAGGCATGTCAGTAGGCTTTTTGCAATTCGTGGGCGTTTTTTATTCCAAATAAATTGGATGATGTGAGCTTGCAGGGCTTGGATCTCAGATTTAACTAATGGTATTGGTAGGGTCTGAAACAGATATAACATTTTGGGCAGTAAATTCATCTTCACGCTATGAATTCTGCCGAACCATGATATCCCGTACCCCGCCCACACCCTAAGATCCTCCTTGAGCTTCTTCATCATCTTGGGGAAATTTGCCTTATATAAAGTATTATAATCCCTGGTGATATATACCCCTAAATATTTAATAGCGGAGGATTGCCACTTAAAATTGAAATTTAGTTCTAATAATTTTTCGATTGGTTTAGGTAGATTGATGTTGAGCGCCTCGGACTTGGCCTGGTTAATTTTGAACCCTGAAATCATGCCAAAGGTGCCCAAGATCTCAAAGACATTGGGCAGGGTTGTCAGCGGTTTAGAGATAGTCAGAATCACGTCGTCTGCATATAGCGCAGCTTTGTGATGCTGTCCCCCCATTTGGATTCCTGATATATTAGGGCTTAATCTAATGTGGGCTGCGAGGGGTTCGATACAAAGGGCAAAAAGTAATGGGGACAACGGGCAACCCTGACGAGTTCCACTTCGGATATTAAATAGCTCAGAAGGGAAGCCCTGATGCCGCACTTTCGCTGTGGGACCTGAGTATAGGGCCATTATTGCCTCTAGAAGGCGGCCTCCAAACCCAAACACCCCCAGCGTCTCTCGGAGGTAAGACCAATCGATACGATCGAATGCCTTCTCGGCATCCAGACTCAACACCAATCCGTCCCTAGAATATAGATGGCACCTCTCAGAAAAGGAATCTCAGTGCTCTAAAAACCCAAACCCCTCCGTCCTGCACCACTTTCTTAGCCATGCATTAACCTCCCTTATCTCTGTCTGTCTCCCTGTGGTAGTGCATGGCACTGGTAGTATTTCAGAAAATACTACTTTGGAGGTCCTTGCCTCCATAAAACATATATATACCCTTGTACACCATGTTAATAAAAAATATAACAAGATTCTTCTAAGTCCCTTGGGAAGAGTGAAAGACGCGAAATCATGTTGTAAATGATTATGACTAGCAGGAATGTAAATAAATATTTATTTTATTTTATCAGGAACCAAAAAGTACAAATTTAAAAATCATCATGAATAATACATAATGCAGTCTTTATTAAGTTCTTTTGGTAGATTGAAATTGGATAAACATTTAGAAAATATTTCTAAAACATGGGGAAACATGAATAATGCACATTTATAAGAATTTTATTTAATAATATATACAGTACTGTAATGTGTAATATACTATATACCTTATGGCTGTTGCTGCTCTCTCTGTAAAGAAAAAACTGTAACTACTGTATACTCTGACTAAAAACTGTGCCATACTTACCTGTATCATACTGTACTTACAATACTACAGCACAGTACTACTTTCCTGATGCTTGCCCATTACGCGCGATGACAATGGGCAACACAGTGGCAATATGGTCTATATATTTATTGCAGCGTTCCACAATTAGTACATCGTTCCAAAAACTCATTATGCCTTTCAACAACTCGTCCTTTTTGGAGGGTTTCGCCACTTTCCGGATATGGTCCTTCAGCTGATGCCAGACCATTTCGATCGGATTGAAGTCTGGCGATCTGTCATTGGAAAAAAAGGACAATTAGTTTAAGAGATACAGTACACAGTAAAAACAGTGGGAAACAAATGAGACACGGTTACCGCACTTACTCCGCTGGCGTCTTCACCCAGTTGATACCGCGCACAAGGATATGCGCTGTTGACGCGGTGTGCTTCGGATCCTTGTCCTGGTAGAAGCGGTGACCATTTGGGAACTCGCGTGTGATGTATTGCACTATCTCAGGGACAATGTTGTCTTGGAAGAAAGCTTTATTAATGATTCCTATAGCAAGAAAAGAAAAGTGCTCAAAAAACTGCACAATAGTACAGTACAGTGCATACAGTAAGGCTACACTAGTAAAGTACAGTGCATAAGGCTACATTATATTTGATATATTTTACCTTCAAAGATGACAATGCATCCTGGTCCACGCCTAGAGATGGCACCCCACACATGCAGCTTCACGGGGTGTTTTGGCCGCGGCTTCAAAGATAAGTGGCCTTTTTTGTGGAATGCACATCTTGCAAATCTCTCCAGCGACACAGTAGACTCGTCAGTGAAGATGCAATCCTGGAAAGTTTCCCCACTGTCGATCCATGCCTGGGCCTGGACCACTCTTTTGATTTTATTTGCGTCCCTTATCATGAGGTATGCTCTGTAATGACAAGGAATAAATAATTTTAGCGGTACAGTACAGTTTCCTAAACAACACTTTTACCTCCTGTACTGTCCAGTACTAACCTCACACGTCCATATTTCCATCCAATGCTGCGTCTCATCTTCTTTATGCTGGTCTTGGATACAGCGAGATTGTGATTTTCCTGCAGAGTGTATTTGACCCTTAATGCACTCCTCTCATTATTCTCCTCACTTATTTTGTCCACCAGAAGAGTTGACTCCCTACAATGTAAAGAAAAACATTCCGTAAGTAAAAATATTAGAGGCAGTAGATCAAGAGGATTCAATATATTGTTCTATTAATACAGTATGCAGCAATATAAAACTGTTGAAATATAAATATAAATATACAAAATATATATACTGTTGTAATATAAATATACAAAATACATATACTGTTGTAATATAAATATACAAAATATATATACTGTTGTAATATAAATATACAAAATATATATACTGTTGTAATATAAATATACAAAATATACAAAATATACAAAATATACAAAATATACAAAATATACAAAATATACAAAATATATACACTGCTGTAATATAAATATACAAAATATATATACTGTTGTAATATAAATATAAATATACAAAATATATATACTGTTGTAATATAAATATAAATATACAAAATATATATACTGTTGTAATATAAATATACAAAATATATATACTGTTGTAATAAAATATACAAAATATATATACTGTTGTAATAAAAATATACAAAATATATATACTGTTGTAATATAAATATACAAAATATATATACTGTTGTAATATAAATATACAAAATATACAAAATATACAAAATATATACACTGCTGTAATATAAATATACAAAATATATATACTGTTGTAATATAAATATAAATATACAAAATATATATACTGTTGTAATATAAATATAAATATACAAAATATATATACTGTTGTAATACTGTATAAATATACAAAATATATATACTGTTGTAATAAAAATATACAAAATATATATATTGTTGTAATATAAATCTACAGAAATAACAAAAATATTAGATACAGTACTGTAGATGTACAGTAAATTTTTGGATCTAAATTTTAAAAAAAAGTTTTATTAATATACTTACGCGTTAGTTACCCTTGGTGCCCTTTTGCGTTCTCTGTTTTTTCCATGTGCATGATAGCTCACGGTGGTTGCTGGCACAACGAGGCCAGAAGTAGCTAACCAGCGTTGGATAGCAGCAATTCGGTGTCCGCTCGTGTACATCTCCTTAATTCGCATGCTTAGATCCTTGGAAATCTTTTTAACAACCATTGCTTTGAGTAGAAAGAAATACAAACACAAGAATGTATATTCGATGTTTAGTCTGTGTATTCAATGTGCAGTGAATCCACAAAATGGATGGTGTATTTATACGGTAATGACTCACATTAGAGTACGCCCACTTTCAACACCTGTACCTCGCCGCCATGCATAAAAGGTTACACACTTTGCATAGCCCACCACTCCATGATCTTTATCTGAACTTGCCCTTGTCCAGATACTGCATTGTGCCACCTGCTTCCACGGAGCAACCCCAATTCTACGGACGCAGGGACCCACTCGCCTCTGCCGTGCCTGTCATGCAGAAAAAGTGAAAGGCGGTTGCCGTTTCCATGCCAAGGCAAAAGCGACAGGCTAAGGCCAATAAAGAAAACCTTCTGCTGACCCCAAAGGCTAAGGGTTTTCATAGACGTCAGCCTTATTATGTCAAGAAGATATACGGTGATGTACTCTCGATGCAAAACGATTGGCAGCCAACCCATCGAACCCGCAGACCACTTCCTCCCATACGCTTCGACGACTCTGCCGACGCTCTCCCGGAAATCTTCAGCCTGTCTTCTCCACCCCTCGTCCTCGACGCTGTCGCCGCCCTCCCGGAAACCCACAGGCCATCTTCTCCGGTTCTATCCGTCGACGCTGCCGCTTCCGAAATCCACGGGTCACTTTCTCCTTTGCTCTTAGACGACTCTGCTTCTCGCCCGGAAATCCAAAGGTCACATTCTCCATCCCTCTTCGACGACGCTGCCGCTTCTCCTCTTCCGGATATCCACAGGTCACCTCCTCCACCCTTCTTCGATGTCGCTGCCGCTTCTCTCCATGGACCCCCCATCTCATCCTCCGTTGCACCCATCCACCCAGATGTCCACACGCCATGCACAAGAAGCAGCTCGTTAGACAGGATGATGAAAGGGATAAGTGTGGATCTCCCCGGGAACTCTTTTGTGCTAGCAAAGATAGATCTGCTTCTGGAGAGCATGTTAAATGTGGAGCAACGGATGCTACATATGGATCAAGGGATGATACATATGGATCAACGGATGCTAGATATGGATCAACAGATTGATCGACGGATGGAGATGATAGAGGCGGACATAGCGGGTATACATCGTTTGCTCGGTGTTAATGCCCCTGTTTCCCCAACGCCGGAGCAGGGGGGTGACATGGATGTGATGAATGGGAGCATCGACCCCTTTCCATCACCAAGCGCACCCCCTCCACCAGAAGATCTAGTGTACATGTATGCCGTTGAGGAGGACATGACAACCCCGTCAAGACAACGCCAGGAGACAACACGGCGACCAAGACCGGAGGAAAGCTTCCTCCCAGATAACCTACCATCGCCCATCGCCTCAAGCACACCCGCTCGCAGAAGACCTACAATCGCTCGCATTGATACGGTGCCCGACATCACCCTGCGCGATCTGCCACCGACACTCAGGGAGAAGTATAGGGTGATGAGTGCTGGTGCACCACACAAGTATGCCTTGTTACTTTTTAAGCACCATGTTTCCTACTCGTTGTACTGTGACTGGGCCTTCAAAGTGAACTACAACGGAAATCGCGTAAAAAAGGCGCTTCCTGACAATTTAAGAAAGATCATTCTGGATGAAATGCGGCGCTTTTATCCAATTACAGATCCTGTAATGAAAGGCGTTCGAGACTGCATTAATGGCGTTTTGCGCCATGCAAGGAATCGGCCATGGACGGACAATGTGGTGGACTTTCTGGATTAATCATGGGAACTGTAAGACCATACTGTTGTGCTGTTTTGACCTGCTGAACTTACTATAAATAAAGGAGATGTTTTGATCGGCTGTACTGTATTTAACTAACTGTTTTAACTTGCTGTACACACACACAGGTGTACTGGTGCAGGCCTGACTGACTGTTTTGCACACCATCCCACTGTACTGAATACTGTATGTTTCTTTAATAAAGGAGATGTTGCGTTTTGTATACTGTATTTTATGAATAAAGAATTTTTTTAATCACAGGTAAGACCATACTGTTGTGCTGAACTGTATTGTACATGATTTGACCTGCTGTACTTAAATAAAGAAGATGTTGTTGTGTGTTTTTTAACTTGTATTTATACAGAAATGTTTTAACTTGCTGTACACACACAGGACCTGCACAATTCCAGTCCCTGAGGGCCGCAAACAGGCACGGTTTTCAAAGTTGTCCTGAAAACCGGACCTGTCTGCTGCCCTCGAGGACTGTACTGGTGCAGACTGTTTTGCACACCATCCCACTGTATATGTTTTGACTTGCCGTTCTTTGATAAAGGAGATGTTGCGTTTTGTATATTTTGAATTTGTTTTTAAAACATGTGACTGTAAACCATACTGACTGACTGTAAATGTTTTTACTTTCTATACATAAAAGTTTTCACAACTGTAGCAGTAAACCATACACCTGTTGATGTTTTGAATTGCTGTGCACTTAAAATGTTTCTACATTGTACAGTATTTGTAAATAAATGTTTTTGTACTTACTCCACCAATAAAAGAGCATGTTGATTTGTTTTACATTGTTCCATTGGCTCCTTTGCTACTGTAACAAAATACAGTTTTTCTAGAATGTACACTACTGTCCAGGCACACTGTACTGTATACTGTAGGCATGTCAGTAGGCTTTTTGCAATTCGTGGGCGTTTTTTATTCCAAATAAATTGGATGATGTGAGCTTGCAGGGCTTGGATCTCAGATTTAACTAATGGTATTGGTAGGGTCTGAAACAGATATAACATTTTGGGCAGTAAATTCATCTTCACGCTATGAATTCTGCCGAACCATGATATCCCGTACCCCGCCCACACCCTAAGATCCTCCTTGAGCTTCTTCATCATCTTGGGGAAATTTGCCTTATATAAAGTATTATAATCCCTGGTGATATATACCCCTAAATATTTAATAGCGGAGGATTGCCACTTAAAATTGAAATTTAGTTCTAATAATTTTTCGATTGGTTTAGGTAGATTGATGTTGAGCGCCTCGGACTTGGCCTGGTTAATTTTGAACCCTGAAATCATGCCAAAGGTGCCCAAGATCTCAAAGACATTGGGCAGGGTTGTCAGCGGTTTAGAGATAGTCAGAATCACGTCGTCTGCATATAGCGCAGCTTTGTGATGCTGTCCCCCCATTTGGATTCCTGATATATTAGGGCTTAATCTAATGTGGGCTGCGAGGGGTTCGATACAAAGGGCAAAAAGTAATGGGGACAACGGGCAACCCTGACGAGTTCCACTTCGGATATTAAATAGCTCAGAAGGGAAGCCCTGATGCCGCACTTTCGCTGTGGGACCTGAGTATAGGGCCATTATTGCCTCTAGAAGGCGGCCTCCAAACCCAAACACCCCCAGCGTCTCTCGGAGGTAAGACCAATCGATACGATCGAATGCCTTCTCGGCATCCAGACTCAACACCAATCCGTCCCTAGAATATAGATGGCACCTCTCAGAAAAGGAATCTCAGTGCTCTAAAAACCCAAACCCCTCCGTCCTGCACCACTTTCTTAGCCATGCATTAACCTCCCTTATCTCTGTCTGTCTCCCTGTGGTAGTGCATGGCACTGGTAGTATTTCAGAAAATACTACTTTGGAGGTCCTTGCCTCCATAAAACATATATATACCCTTGTACACCATGTTAATAAAAAATATAACAAGATTCTTCTAAGTCCCTTGGGAAGAGTGAAAGACGCGAACCGCGCACGTTCATTTTCAGAGCTCCTAGACCTTCCTATAAGAAGTTAGCTAAAAAGTAGCCTCGGAAAACGCTTAGGTTAAGTTTCAGAGTTGCTTCTAATGTACCGATGCTGGACTTAGAAATAATTTCACTCTCACAACATTATGACTGGTTGGAAACACTCCGAACCACAAATACCGGGTCCATGGTTCTGGGCATATACTGGGTTGACGGGGACGACTCCCATTAACCAATGACTATACCGGGGATACGCATATCACAATGCCTTACTGGTCTGTGCTGAAGCTGGGCATCCTGGCAGGAAGCCGCGTAACTGATTTCCAGGGAGGATTTTGTCCGGAGGTTTGTGTCCTTATGTACCCGGGAATCTGACTCGGTTCCCGGGTACATTTTGGGGGTGACCAGTATCTCTGGTTCCCGGCTATCTAGATACAATCCGACAACACTTTTACCGGAAAGTCCACCCTGAAACTCATAGTCTGAGAATCTCCACGGGTTAGCACTCCTGGAAAGGCAAAAGACACATACATTCTTTATTTTTGCATATTTGACACCCAATGCATGGCAGAACATATACAACAGTCAGGCCCAGGAGCTGACACTCTAGGGCCCCAAAACATGGATCAGGGGCAACCAAGTGGGCTTGACCTTTATCAGTGAGCCTGGTTACCCCCTCTTGGAACCACGGACTTAGAAATCCCAAGCTCATATACAGTGCATAAACATATATATATATATATATATATATATATATATATATATATATATATATACAGCCGCGGCCCCTTTTATTCTCCAACATCTCGGAATTTTTTCTGGAATTTTTTCCGAATGAAACGCACTTCACCGCACTTCACAACTTTCATGCCGCATTCTGACTACATTCATACCGCATTCATGTTGCATTCACAGCCGCGGTTGATGCGCGGTTGATGTGTTAATTGATGTTTCGGATTTAATTGGTTGCAATTCTTCGCGTTACCGCCAGATGGCAGATATATTAATGAATTGTAATGTGCATGCGCTTCAGTAATGTGTCGACTTGCAGGTGTTTAAAAGAATACCACAGTGGTCCATTGTAAATTGGTCTTGGGACTGAAGAAGTTACAATAATATATCAATCTAGGCTTTTCATATTAAATAAAGACAAGCACAGTTTCTGGTCTGGTGTAATTGTCCTGAGAGTCCCACCATGAGTGCACAATTGCAGTCCGTGTTCCAAAAACCTGACAGAACGTACGCTTATTTAATATGGTCCGCGATTAATGCAACAGATGATAAGATGGCAACAGTTGTTCAAATTTATCAGTTTTTTATCGAAAACTATGACTTTTACAAATTTTCGCCAGATGCTCATGTGTGGAAGCGTGCAATAAAGAAAAAGTTATGTAGCGATCCATGTTTTTTTTGTATTGATCCCGATGTTATTGGAGGGTATTGGTGTGTATCACCGGGGTTTTCCCGTATTTATGATCATGGAGACAGCAAAAGGCGAAAGGTCATGTTAAAACCAACTAAGAAACGTCAGTCGCTGGCAAGCAATGCGACAGCGACAGCTTCCAATAACGGTCCGACCGTCAATGAAAACCTGGTGACCGGCAACCCTTGCTGTCTGTCCCCGCCCACATACCTGCAGCCTGAGCCGAATTTCACGTTCAGATTTGAGCAAGCTTGCATGTACCTAAGCGATTTCCAGCCTCATCAGCTGACTACAGGTGTAGTTGTCCCGCTGTCACCTGTCAACGACGTGTATGATCAAAATACGGGACTGGCAGTGGCTCGGCGCCAGCTGATTGGCAAAGTCTATGGTGAGTAATGTTGCCGTATTTTACTCTGTTTTTGAAATATCAATATCAATGCGATTCAAAAGTCAAGCGATTCCCATGTAAGCAATATCATTGGCTGAGCAGCTTCTACAGTAGATACTGCACAATTGGTGGAAAGCTAGGCGCATGCGCATTGGAACCTTCTTGAAATGCATATGCGTGTCATTACATCGACGGTAGGCGCATGCGCACGTGAACAGGAGACGCCCCCCGAGAAAATTATTGGTGGGACTGACTGTGGGAACTTCTTTAGGGGACTGACTGACCATTATAGTAAAACTTTTACTTTTTTTTTTGTTCCTCAGAAAAGAAAACTTTGTCATCTCATGCGGAAAACGGCAAATGGAGGGATTTCGATGGATAATATTGCTTTGTGTTACAGTGCCTGCACATTGCTAAATCTGATTTAAAAAAACACGTACCAGAGTCTACAGTTTAGTGGTTTAGTGGCCGTTGTTATTGATTTGGATAGAATACTGTAACTGAGAGCTTCATAGAAAACCTGAAACAGTATGCTGTTGTTTTTAAACCGTATACAATACTTTTTTATATACTGTATAATAAACCCGAAAAATAAAAAGTATGCATTTATTCTACATGTATTCCAGTACATATGTGTATTCTATACCCGTACAGCATGTATTGTTTAATACTCATGTGATGTACAGTACTAAGCATGCCTACAGTATACAGTACAGTATGCCTGGACAGTACTGTACAGTATGTTCTAGAAACACTGTATTTTGTTATAGTATAAAAGGAGACAATGGTACAATTTAAAACAAATCAACATTTTCTTTTATTGGTGGAGTAAGTACAAAAACATTTATTTACAAATACGATGTAAAAACATTTTAAGTGTACAGCAATTCAAAACATCAACAGGTGTATGGTTTACTGCTAGTGAAAATATTTATGTACAGAAAGTCAAAACATTTACAGTCAATCAGGCCTGCACAACTCCAGTCCTCAAGGGCCGCAAACAGCCCCAGTTTTAAGGATAACCTTGAAAACCGGGCCTGTTTGCGGCCCTCGGGGACTGGAATTGTGCAGGTCCTGTGTACAGTAAGGAAAAACATTTCTTTATTAATACAAGTTAAAACACTCACCATCTCCTTTATTAAAGTACAGAAAGTCAAAACATGTAAAGCACAACAGTATGGTGTTATTAAAAAAAATCTTTATTCATAAAATTTAAAAAACGCAACATCTCCTTTATTAAAGTACATAAAGTCAAAACATGTACAGCACAACAGTATGGTGTTATTAAAAAAAATCTTTATTCATAAAATGTAAAAAAACATCTCCTTTATTAAAGTACAGAAAGTCAAAACATTTAGAAAAACATTTACAAAAAATAAACAACAGTTGAACAGTCACGCAAATTTGATCCCCACCAGATTGTCCTTCCAGGGCCGATGCCTTGTATGGCGCAAAATGCCATTAATGGAGTCTCGAACGATTTTCATTAAAGATCTGAAATTGAAAAATAGCGCCACAATTCCTCCTCAATAGTCTTTCTTAAATTTTCAGGAGGTGCCCTTTTTTGTAGTTTACATTGTTGGCCCACCCACAGTACACCAAGTAGGACACGTGGTGCTAAAAAATTAGCATGCCATACTTCTGAGGTAAACCAGCACTCATCACCCTATCACCACTATCACCTGAGTGCCGGTGGCAGCTCGCGCAGGATGATGTCGGGCACCGTATCGATGCAAGCGTATGTAGGTTGGGTTCTGGGAGCGGGTGTTCTTCTGGGAGCGGGTGTGCTTGTGGCGGTGGGTGACGGCAGGTTGTTTGGGAGGAAGCTTTCCTCCTGTCTTGGTCACCGTGTTGTCTCCTGGCGTTGTCTTGACGGGGCTGTCATGTTATCCTCCTCCGCAATGGCAAACATGTACACAAATTCTTCTGGATGAGGGGGTGCGCTTGGTGTTGGAAGGCGGTCGAAGGCCCCATTCATCACATCCATGCCACCCTCCTGCTCTGGCGTTGGGGATACAGGGGTATGAACACCGAGCAAATTATGTATCCCCGCTATGTCAGTCTCTATCTTCTCCATCCGTCGTTCCATCTTCTCATCCTTTGATCCATCTTCTGCATCTGTTGATCCATATTTAGCATGGTCTCTAAAAGCAGATCTATCTTTACCAGCACAGTAGAGTTCCCGGGGATATCCACACTTATCACATTGTGACAACTCAGGAGATTCCTTCCTCTCCTTGTCCCTCTCTCCCATCTCCTGTTACCCTTTCTACTCCTTCCCACTCCTCTCCTTCACCTTCTACCTCTCTCCCCATGCCGCAGCGCATTCCCCGCAGGTCCTGCATACCCACGCGCTCCATTAGCCCCTGCTTTGATCCTCCCTGCTCCCTCTCCCCCGTGGTAGCTCCTTTACCTTCCCCTGTGGTGCCATCCACCCCGTTGCCTCCTCCTCGTGTGGTGCCCGTGGCGCGGCATTCTGCGTGCCTGGTGATGCGTCCGGTGCGTGCACTCCCTCAGCCCACAGAGGACGCGCATGCATGCTCCTCTCTGCCTTTGCTTGCCATCGCACGGGCAAAGGCCTCTAACGCGTTCCCCTCCTCTTGGCTCCGTCCCCCTCCTGCGTTCTTCCCCTACTCCGTGCGGGCCGCACCTGTGTTGCAACCTGTGCGCGCGCATCCCCAGCTTACAGGGGGCGCGCGCACAGACTCTTCTTATCAAGTGCCCCCTGTCTCCGCCTTCCAAGCTGTACAGGCCATTCCCCTGACTGCCCGTTCTGTCTTCTCCTCTTCTTCCCCTGACCTATCTCTTGCTTCTCACTCAGAAGCATGTGTGAAGAGCTCCCAGGCATTTGGTAAGGAATCAGCTTTATTATTTCTTTATTTGTTATATTTTGCTGTGGATCAGTGGGGGAGTATACTGTGAGTATACTGTGAGTTTTAAGAGGGTTTTGGGTGCTTTTTCAGGTTTAAAAACCGTTTTTGTTTTTCACCCAGAGGCTGCAGTGATTCAACCCAGCAAAGCTACACTGTGGCTGGCTGGAAACTGTAGTCTAAGACCCTCTCTCCTCCCCTACCCCATGCTGTTTATTTTACTTCTAATTTCACTTTAATTTAAGCCTGATTTCCTTTTGTCATTTGCAATTTTTGGGAGTTCTGTGTCTTACTTTAAGACCTTCAATATTGTGGTGTGGTTTCTTGTAAGAGAGAGTTAATAAGGGGAGAAAAGAGAAGATTACAGCAGGTTTTAAAAAGCTGTTTTTCTTCCCCTCCCTGTGCAGGGATAGTTAATTGGTTCTTAAAGGGACAGTTTCCTCTCTGCATCTATCTCCCTAAGCACTATTTCCTCCCCTTACTTAGAGGTTTATTTTATCATGCCTGGGGGGAATAGGACTAGTGCAGTAACGGGGGCCACACCTGGACATCGGACTCCAAAAACTGGGGCCCCTAGGATCAATAACCACAGCCCTAGGCCTGGTCCTTCCAGTGCCCTGGCCACGCCTCCCCCAGCGCCTGTTGTCAGTTTAACCCCTGCAGTCCCAGTTCCAACATGGGCGCAGGTGGCAGCTGCAGGCGTTGACCCCAGCAACAACAACGCTGGGGCCACGCCCGGTGTGAGCAGGAAGCTTGGGGTGAGATGCCCAATGTCACCTGGCCTTAACATGGAGATCTATGTGAGGGCTGTGGCAGACGTTGTGGGTCCCTCTGCTGTGGTGGCAGCCAGCAAGATGTATGGGAGGGGCATTTTCTTCCTTTGTACGCTGGCTGCCACCCACACCTTGGTGCAGAAAAGCATCAATGTAGGGGGGACTTACATCCCCATAGAACCCATGGAGGGGTTAGGCACAAAAATCATCCTGTCCAATGTGCCCCCCTTCATCCCAGATAGCCTCATGCGCCCACGCCTGCAAGCCCTGGGAGATATTAAATCTCCCATAACAAAAATTTCGCTGGGCTGCAGGGATAGAGCGCTGAGGCACATGCTCTCATTTAGGCGGCAGGTACAAGTGCTGCTGGCGGGGAGCACAGATTCTGTGGAGGGTTCTTTTGGGGTGCCCTATGAGGGCATAACATACACCGTGTACTATGGCACGGAGGGGGTAAGGTGCTATTTGTGCAAGGAGCTGGGGCATACTCACAGGAGTTGCCCCAAAGGGAACAGAGGACCTATCCCAACTCCTACACCCTCCCCTCCCTCTGCCAAGACACCCGGTGCCGCTGTACCCACCACAGTGGGGTCCTAGAGGGCCCAGGTCCCTCCAGGGACCGCAAGAGATGTCACTGTCCCATCCCGAACAGTGACGTCTATACCTCTCCCCAAAGAACAGAGGGAGAAGGAAAAACCCTCGAGGGCCCAGGTCCCCTCTGGGACCGCAGGAGATGTCGCTGTTCCATCTCGAACAGTGATGTCTGCGCCCACCACAGAGGGGCCCTCGGGGGCCCAGGCCCCCCTTGGGACCGCAGGAGATGTCGCTGTCCCATCTCGTACAGTGATGTCTGCGCCCACCACAGAGGGGTCCTCGGGGTCCTCGGGGGCCCAGGTCCCCCCTGGGACCGCAGGAGATGTCGCTGCCCCATCTCGAGCAGTGACATCTGCACCTCTCCCCGGGGAGCGGAAGGAGGGGGTCACCCTGGAGCGTCCACCCTCTGTTGTCGCTGTCCCCCCCGGGAGGAGACACCCTGTGCCTCTGCGCCCACTAGGGCGGGGTCCTCGGGGGCCCAGGTCCCCCCTGGGACCGCAGGAGATGTCGCTGCCCTGTCTCGAGCAGTGACATCTGCACCTCTCCCCGGGGAGCGGAGAGAGGGTGAGGGGGTCGCCCTGGAGCGGCCACCCTCTGTTGTCAATGTCCCCCCCTGGGAGGAGACACCCTGTACCACTGCGCCCACTGCGGCGGAGCACTCAGGGGCCCAGGTCCCCCCTGGGACCGCAGGAGATGTCGCTGCCCCATCTCGGGCGGTGACGTCTGCACTTCTCCCCAGGAAAAATAGGGAGAAGAAAAGAGCTCCCTAAAGAAGTCACCCTCTGTTGTCGCTGTCTCCCCGAGGAGCACCCTACCCCGAATGTAAGCACCGTACAGGGTGCGGGGAAGCGGTGGGAGGCTCCTGCTGAGGAGGTAGCGGTACCCTTTTTTGGGGAATCAATCCCCAGGAAGAGGAAAGAAAAATCTAAGAACAAGAGGGTGATTGAGGAGGGCGAGGAGGGTGAACCGTATTACATTCACCCTCAGAAGTCTCCGAAGCGGAATGCAACATCAATTCCGCACAGGGTGGCCCTGTCCAGCCCACAGGTTAGGATTAGCCAGTATAAGCCGGACCCCAAAAATATGCAGTCCCCCCCTCGAAGATCTGGAGGGAATGCAGGAGGAGGTACCCGGCGTCCCTGGGGTGGAAGATCAAAGTGCTCAACAACATGAGGCTTTGCTCATAGAAATGGACATTGGGGAGCCTTCCAACACCCCTCCCAGTTGGAGAACATCCCCCGGGGACTTGTGTTTCGGTGAATCTGCCGCGCCGGACGCAGTTGTCTTCAGGGACTCGGAGGTCGGCCAGATCCCCCTCCGGCTGTGCCGCCTTCGGGTGGCACACCTGAGGCTGAGCCCCGGTTTGTTTCACCGGAAGAAGGGGATGGGCTAGGGCTGACCCCCGTGGTTGGGGGTTTGGAAGATGGAGCAGGGGTGTGGGTGGGGATGTTTGTAACAGGGGACTTATCCCTGTTTAGTAATGTGCCTTTAATCTAGCAGTGTGGTGGTTAACTTCTGGTAGTTAATTACTAAACACCACCTGCCTGATTGAGATGGCTTACAAAAGCCTGTCTGTTCAAACAGGAAGTAAGAACTCTTTAGCTGACACCTGAGTTGAACTTGGAGACACACTTGTTTTGAGCTCTGCCAAAAGTTAGCAGAGCTGCTTTCAAGACACAAGACCCAAATAAGACTTCTAAACCTGGATGCTGATTTTCTGTGCACGCTCCGTGCGGTTCCAGGAGAGCCAAGAAGCTTACTCTACAGCTGATAAACAGACAAGACTTTCATTATTAAGAGACTGCTTATATCTGCTTATTTTCCTGCTATGTTTGGGGTATGGGAAAAATGCTTGACTAGGGAGATGTGAATTGGTTGCATAGTGTTTTCACTAGAATTAGTCCCAAGTGAATGGAAGCTTTGTTCCCCCCCCTGTGTTTGGATAATTTTCCTGATGAAAAGGAACAGGCACAATAAAGCCTATTATAATTTCACATTATAAAGCCTCCTAATTGTGTACCTCTGTGAACGTCCGTCCACATATGTTGTCAGAAGTGGGATAAGAGGTGTCCTTGTAATTAAAAAGGACCGGAGTTTTTATGTGAATTTTTTTGTTATGCTTTTTTGCCTACAAACAAGTCTGAACAACTTGGAAAAAAAAAAAAACCCTCATGCAGCAGAGATCAGATTTAAAGGGACACACACCACTGAAACTTACACTGCACTGAAACTTACAAAACCACAGATGGACTCTTTTCCCCAATCCCAAGAGACTGCTGAAGCAGGTAAACCTTTAATTACCTATCACAAAGTGTAATACGGTCATTGAAATAGGGATTTTGCCTTCTAGCCATAGTCAGGGTTCAAGAAGTGAGTCAGCCCTTAAAAAGGGATAGGTTTTTCTTGTTTTCAAAAGTTTCGCTGAAGCAGTGAAAACAGATGGTGACCCACGAGTGGTACTGATTTTGCAAATAAAGGTTGCCACACCGCATAGGGCTACCAGCTGTGAATGGAGTATATGCAGAAAAAAGTGAAAATTGATACAAAGACTGTGCTGAAGCAGGGGTATTTTTAGCAAACAAATGCTGAGTGTAAAATTGCCCTATAAAGAAAAAGTTTTTTCAAAGCCAATTGCTGAGTGTTGAGTCCACTGCAAATAATGTTTTTTTTTCTGCAAGTAAAAAAGTATGCCTATTATCTTGGGAGCAAAACAGACACCCAAAGTGTGAAGTGTGAATGCCATAATACCCAAAGATGAGACTGAAAATTACTGAACTCAGGCAGAAAACCAAATTCTGTTGCTGAAGCAGAGGGATTCACCTAGCAAATAAATGGTGTATAGCAAATAGAGTTTTTTTACCTAGCAACTGCACAATCTTGTATACCTGATAAGAGAAAATGCATGCACAGCACTGCTGATATTGAAAAAAAAAATAATTACCCAAGAAAGAAAAATCTACAGAGATGCCTGTGAGAGCAACCACCTCTACAAGCAAAATATGCCCATCTGTAGGACAATCACAATGGGGGTTCTAGCAAATACAGTGGCAACAGCTGCAATAGCGCCTCCTGAGGTCAGGAATAAAATGACACCTGATAGCCTAAAAACGGAGGACAAGATGCAGCGTTCCTGTTATGAACCCTACCCCACTGAAGAGTGGCCCTTCCAGTCCAATAAAGAGGAAGACATCTCTTACGGGGAACCCGAACCGACTCACACCCATAAAACACCCCAAGAATGGTGGGGGTGCCTGAACTCGGCACGAACAGAAAAGACCGCTCCCTTTGATGATGAATATGATCAGTAGGAGACAGAGCGGGAACAGTGGATCACCGAATATTTCCGTCAGCTATTACAGTTGCAAGAAAAGCCGGGTGGATCCAGTGACGCTGCTAAAACTTCAAATGAAGATGGAGACCCAAGTATCCCTGAAGGGACGGTGTCATCCAAATCAAAAAGGAAGGGAAAAAAAGCAGTTCTTCACTTACCGTGGAAGTAACAGACACGTCCGCAGATCCTGTGGAGAAAAAGGGGGACCGAGATGCCCTGCAGGCTAGAGAAAATGGAGAATTCGTCCCGCATATAACTGAATATCCAGAGGGCCCAAGGCAGAAGTCGTGTACCCCAAAGAAGTGTCTGTCCGGTGCCAACAGTGAGGAACCCTCAACCAGTCATCCCAGGGAAGCGGAGCCGGAACCAGTGAGTGACGATCCCTTGACCAGCCCTGAAGACGCCCTGAAAATTGCCAGGCGTGACTGTGATTTACTCCGTGAACAATTAAATCAAAAGAAAGATGGTTACGCGGAGCTACTGAAAAATAACGTGAGGCTACAAAAAGATGTGCTCACAATTTACTCTTTAGCCAGGACAGAATTGGATGATCTCAAGACTGAGCTAGATAGTGCAAAGGCTACTATTTCCGCCAGGATGAAAAGCAGAGCCAATCTGATAAAATGGTGGCTACGCTAAAGCAGAAGTATGAGGAGGCACTGAAGCAGATGACAGTCTTCCAGCAAGAGGTTCACACTCTTCGCATAGAGCTGAATGCCTCACAACAGGAGATCAACAGTGTTAGGACCAGTATGTCAGGCCAGAGTCTGCACTCATGTTAAGCTTCCATTTTGTATGGTCATAACTAGTTAAGATTCTGTAGTCAGCCTTTTACTGAAATATAAATTCATAGATGCACTCAGTTTCTCTGCTAAATTGCATTTCCTTTCTTCCTGGTCAGGATATTACTAGATACTTTTGTGATGTCAATTTCCTGGTGTTTTAGTAGAATATAATAGAATGGTTCTCTGCAAGAAGCAAGGTAGTGAAATAAAGTTGCTAAGACTCAAGGTCTCTTTTGATAACAGACAATGAATAAGCAATGTATTTAGACAATTGCTTGTATTGAAAATAAACACGTCTCAAAAGTCACGCCACTAATATGTCCTGCCCCTAAATCACGCCTCTAATCAAAGCTACGCCCAAGACACACCTAGTATACGCCCAAGACACACCTATGTTACGCCTCTAACCAATATCTTTTTTCTTTCTGTATAAAAATCATTACCCTATGAGTAATAAATTGAGACAAAGGATTTGAAACCTGGCGTGCGTTACGTTTCATTTTGTTCGTCTCCCTGGCCTGATAAGGTTCATCAAAGATCGAAGATAACAGTTGCAGGGCGTGAAAACTTCTCCGGGGAAGTCTGCTGCAAACGGTGCAGATTGTGTCCAGTCACAAGGCTTCAGTTTTCTCTACAGAGAATAGGTTCCTCTCGGTTCTGAAGCCCGGGGAGGAAATAACGGATTTTCCTTCAAACAGTGTCCGGATAGAAGTGGACGTATCTCAGAATGAGGTTCAGACACTCCGCAGAGCACTTGATGCCTCACATCATGAGACCAACAGCTGCCACACAGACATGGACGTTTCCAGAAAGGAACTACACAGTCTCACTGAGGAGCTGGACATTTCAAGGAAAACTATCCTACATCTTAACTTAGATCTCAAAGTCTCTCAGAAGGAGCTTCAGAACTTAAACCTGGAGATGGAAGTCTCATGCCAGGAGACAGCCCGCCTCCAAGCAGATGTGCAAAAATGGAAGGTGGACTGCAAGGAAGCCCTGAATAGTACAGAGACTGAAAAAAGAGAAAATTTAAGATTAAAAAAAGAAAATTCTGAGTTGACAGAGTACGTCAAGGGAAAGAATGAAAAGCTTCAGGCTCCTAAAGAAATAAATAAACTTTTGAAAGAGGAAATGTTTGAAGCAGAGCACCGACTGCAGAACCAACTGCAAGGTCTGTGTACACACCTCCAGTATGCCGAGGAGAAGCAGCAAATGCTGCAGGAAGAAAAGCTGCAGGCTGCTAAAGAGGTACAAGCGCTGCAGGAACATCTGAATACCCAGTATGTCCCCACAGAGCAGTATGAGGAGCTAAAGGCCACACTGCATGTCTTCAGAGCATCATTGGAGGCAGAGCTTCGATACCAGGTGATTCTGTATGAGAGGGAGCATGAGAAGGCTCAGAAACTGGAGGAAGAGCTGGAAAGACAGAGAGACTGTTCCATTCCCTTGAGTCAGTACACCAAGGAGAAAACAGACGCAGCGGCAACCTTGACGACAAAAATTACAGAGCTCCAGAATATGAAGGAGCCTCTGATACAGATTCCTCCAATACAGAAAAAGATATTGGCACTGCCCAAGCACCAGTATCCCACAGTAACTAATGCCCGTGAGGACAAGGGTACAGTGAGAGTTGGGGACTCCACGCAACTTCGAAACAAAAATACGAAGTTTGAGCCACCAAAGAAAGCACTAGCCAAACCTACAGCTGCCCAACAGGCAACAAACAGAGGTAGGAGTGCAGAATCCTTAGCTGAAGAAGCTGAACTGGTGACTCTGTGGTGTGGAGAAGCTGCAGAAAGACCGCTTCAAGAGCAGAAAACTCCAAGGGCTAGTCCTAACTGCTCTACAACTGTTGCCATACACTTTGTCTACAAAAAGAGGAGTGCCCGACGCAACAGAAATCTCAAGACCACGCAAGCAATAAGAAGACTTTACGTGGAAAAAGTCCTCCTCGAGTGACTGAGGAGTGCTGATCTCAAGCACCTTCGGGAGGAGACAAAAATAAACTGGAGAAAGGGCTCCAATCCCAGCGGGACAGAAGGTTCTCTTCCTCCATCCACTCTCATTCAAGTCACAGAAAGATCTCGAATGAGAGTGGAAGGATGGGCTTTGGCCGTGGTAAGCCCGAGCTTCCCACAAACAGGGGAGGTATGTAACAGGGGACTTATCCCTGTTCAGTTATGTGCCTTTAATCTAGCAGTGTGGTGGTTAACTTCTGGTAGTTAATTACTAAACACCACCTGCCTGATTGAGATGGCTTACAAAAGCCTGTCTGTTCAAACAAGAAGTAAGAACTCTTTAGTGTTCACCTGAGCTGAACTTGGAGACACACTTGTTTTGAGCTCTGCCAAAAGTTTGCAGAGCTGCTTTCAAGACACAAGGCCCAAATAAGACTTCTAAACCTGGATGCTGATTTTCTGTGCACGCTCCGTGCGGTTCCAGGAGAGCAGAGAAGCTTACTCTACAGCTGATAAACAGACAAGACTTTCATTCTTAAGAGACTGCTTATATCTGCTTATTTTCCTGCTATGTTTGGGGTATGGGAAAAATGCTTGACTAGGGAGATTTGAATTGGTTGCATAGTGTTTTCACTAGAATTACTCTCAAGTGAATGGAAGCTTTGTTCCCCCCCCTGTGTTTGGATAATTCTCCTGATGAAAAAGAACAGGCACAATAAAGCCTATTATAATTTCACATTATAAAGCCTCCTAATTGTGTACCTCTGTGAACGTCCGTCCACAGTGTTTTAGCGAGCACTTCTTTTTGCATCTGGGAGATGTCAGATGTGAGCTCTCCTGGTGAGGAGTTTTGGTGGGGCACTTTGTTGGAGGCGACTGCTGGGCTGGACCCTCCCTATGAGGTACTTGCTGAAAAGTGCCCTCCCGTGATTAATGCGAATTCCCGTTGCATCCCGTTTGTTCGCATGGTGGTAGAGGAGACCAGGAAGGCACTGTGTGCTTCTTTGGCCCCCAAGGACACTAGTGAGACCTCTACCTCCGCCATACCGCCACCAACTACCCCTGAACATCCCACCTCAGGGTTGGATGTGGAGGATATAGTGGACCCCCTCGTGGAAACACAGAGGAGGGGACCCACTTTAAGGCTGAGAAAGGCCCCCACAGAGAGGGGTGGGGGTCTTCAGTTTTTCAGTCAAGAGGAGCTCGGGGAGTTGGGGCTCAGTGAGGAGTCCTCTGGCACCGCGGAAGCGGTGGACTCTTTGACCCCCATTATCCCTGCCCAGGAGCTAGATGGTTTCCTGGAGGATACCCTCTGCAAACACGGAACCATGAAGGTGCAGTTGGCCCTTGGAAGGTGGAAGGATGCCTCGGTCATTCTCCACTCTCTCTTAGTATACATCAGGGCTAACCACAAGGCCAAAATCTCTGGGCCTATCCATCTTCGTGTCCTGAAATTTCATAAATTGATGCGAGACCACATAAAGGCTTCTCGGGGTGTAGCTCCCTGAGCGCCTGTGGAAAGCAAAACTCCTGATTATCAATGGCTTTGAGCATCAGTACACTTAACGTGAATGGCTGTAAGGACGGGTTTCGCAGGTTCCAGGTACTCTCCTTTTACAGAAGGGAAAGTATTCTGTGAGTTTCCTGCAGGAAACCCATACCACTACAGAGGCTGAAGCCAGCTGGCATTTGGAGTGGCGAGGCAGTGTCTTCTTCAGCCACCTCACTTCATCATCTAGTGGGGTGGTGACCCTGTTCTCTGAGTCCTTTCAACCAGAGCTGCTGCTTGCCAAAGCTGTTGTTCCAGGTCGCCTGTTGCATCTCAGGATCCGGCACGAGGACTACACGTTTAATTTCCTGAACGTGTATGCTCCTGCCACCGGACCCCTGAGAAGGCAGTTCTTCGTCAGAATGTCTGAATACCTGGAGACAGTCGACGCGGACGAATACGTGATGCTCGGAGGTGATTTTAACTGTACCCTCGAGGCTCAGAAAGACCGGAATGGTCCGGAGCCACACCCGTGTTCTGTGTCGGCCTTGCGGGAGGTCATCACCTGCTACTCCTTGGTAGACGTCTGGTGAGAACAACATCCTGAGGCATCCACTGAGTTCACCCATGTTAAGGTGTTTAGGGGTGAACGGATGTCCTGGTCCCGGATCGACAGGCTGTATATTTCCAGCCACAGCCTGTCAAGAGCCCAGTCCAGTGCCATTAGGCTAGCGCCGTTTTCGGACCACAATTGTGCGTCCGTGACGGTGACGCTGCTACCTGCGGCACCCTCGGCCACAGGAACACGAACTAGGACAAAACAGAGTTAGCAGCGAGATAACAAGTCAAGGGCTTGTGGCAGAACACTTGGTGACAACCAGGAAGGACTATGCTCGGCAGGGAGCATTGTGGGAAGACTGTCTTTAAAGGTCAGTGAACAAATAGCAGAAGGGGCGTGTGATAACATTGCTTTAATGAGTGAACCCAGAGTGGAGCTGCAGTAAATATCAGGTGCAGTGTTCCAGGGCTGCACAAGTCTGTAAGGCAAGGCAAACAGTAAACTGAGGTGTGGATTCCTTTCAAAATCCTTGAGCGAGCCTTGTGTGTGTGCGTGGGGGAGGGGGATACAGGGTACAGCTGCATGAAGGATTAGCTGTACTGCAGTTCAAAGAAATTACATATTTTCAAATGGCAGGTCATCATGATAATTTGATCCCTACACCCCCAAATACATAAAAAGCACACAAATTATCCATGTGCAGTCAAACGCACAGTGTCGCAGTCAAAAGCTACAGCACAGATTGAAAATCGTAATATCAAGATGGTTTAGGCAGGCTTGTGGAGAAAAAAAAATGAAGAGAAAAAAATAATAATATATTTTTTTTTGGTCACTCACTCTTGAACTTCGCAAGCAAGCAGTGGTGAACTTACAGACGCATGCGCAGTAATCATCAGCTATGTACTGTAGCTCCCATCCCAAAGAGGATTACACGCAGGTGCAGAAAGGTGATGCTCAGCTAGGGACAGAGGATTAAAAACACAATGACAAGCTTTAGAAACGGAATGGTTCTGGAGAGTTGTCTGTCGATAAGAGGTTCAAATCCTTGAGCGAGCCTTGTGTGTGTGTGTGGGGGAGGGGGGTACAGGGTACAGCTGCATGAAGGATTAGCTGTACTTTAGTTCAAAGAAATGACTTATTTTCAAAAGGCAGGTCATCATAATAATTTGATCCCTACACCCCCAAATACATAAAAAGCACACAAATCAACCATGTGCAGTCAAACGCACAGTGTCGCAGTCAAAAGCTACAGCACAGATTGAATATCGTAATATGAAGATGGTTTACGCAGACTTGTGGAGAAAATAAAAATAAAAAGTGAGGAGAATTTTTTTTTTTTTTTGGTCACTTACTCTTGAACTTCGCAAGCAAGCAGTGGTGAAATTACAGACGCATGCGCAGTAATCATCAGCTATCAAGCAGGAATGTAATTGAAACCAGAAAGACACACATTAAAAGGAATGGTGTGGGAGAGGTGTACTGTACTGTAGACAAGATAAGAAGTTGAAATACTGCAGTGCAGTAAATTATCCTGTGTGTGCGGGGGCGAGCGATGGGAGAGAGCTGTATATGCCGAAATGTGATACTGTTACAGAACACGCCTATGAGTTTCAACAATTTTCAAATGAGACATACAGCACATGCATGTATAAATATGCAAATTTACCATTACTGCACAGGTACACCAGACTGTGTACTGACGTAGGTTGAACTGCTAAAGTATTAGACTTTGAAGACAACAGCTCGCGAACGCCCCCTGAGTTTTTAGACGGTATTACTGTATTGCAGACAGCGCTAATAAAATGCTAATATTACGAGCGCTAAAATACCGCAATATACTCCGTAAAAAAAAACATACTGCATCTGCCCGCGGTTATCAGAGTTGCGCCGTTACGGCCGCACTAGGGTAAAGGCAGCCACAGCTGTATATATATATATATATATATATATATATATATATATATATATACACACAGTGGTTGACAAATCATCAAAAAATCTACTCGCCACACAAAAAAATCTACTCGCCACCTATTACCAAACGTGTGCTGCTTGGGCCAATATTTACTTGCCCGGGGGTTAAATCCACTCGCCCGTGGCGAGCAAATGTATAGGTTTGTCGAACACTGTATATATATATATATATATACCCTTATACACCATGTTTATAAAAAATATCACAAAATTCTTCCCTCGGGAAGAGTGAAAGACGCGCATGTTCATTTTCAGAGCTCCTAGACCTTCCTATAAGAAGTTAGCTAAAAAGTAGCTTCGAAAAACGCTTAGGTTAAGATTCAGAGTTGCTTCTAATGTACCGAAGCTGGACTTAGAAATAATTTCACTCTCACAACATTATGGCTGGTTGGATATACTCTGATCCACAAATACCGGGTCCATGGTTCTGGGCATATACTGGGGGGATGGGGACGAATCCCATTAACCCCTGACTATACCGGGGATACGCGTATCACAATAACTTACTGGTCTGTGCTGAAGCAGGGCACCCTGGCAGGAAGCCGCGTAACTGCTTTCCAGGGAGGATTTTGTCCGGAAGTCTGTGTCCTTATGTAACCGGGAATCTGACTCGGTTCCCGTGTACATTTTGGGGGTGACCAGTATCTCTGGTTCCCGGCTAGCTAGATACAATCCGACAACACTTTTACCGGAAAGTCCACCCTGGTTAGCACTCCTGGAAAGGCAAAAGACACATACATTCTTTATTGTTGCATGTTTGACACCCAATGTATGGCAGAACATATACAACAGTCAGGCCCAAGTGCTGACACTCTAGGGCCCCAAAACATTGACCAGGGGCAACTAAGTGGGCTTGACCTTTATTAGTGAGCCTGGTTACCACCTCTTGGAATCACGGACTTAGAAATCCCCAGCTCATATACAGTGCATAAAACATATATATATACCCTTATACACCATGTTAATAAAAAAATCACAAAATTCTTCAAAGTCCCCCGGGAAGAGTGAAAGAAGCAGACATTAATTTTCAGAGTTCCTAGACCTTCCTATAAGAAGTTAGCTAAAAGGTAGATTAGAAAAACGCTTAGGTTAAGTTTCAGAGTTGCTTCTAATGTACCGAAGCTGGACATAGAAATAATTTCACTCTCACAACATTATGGCTGGTTGGAGACACTCCGAACCACAAATACCGTGTCCATGGTTCTGGGCATATACTGGAGGGACGGGGACGACTCCCATTAACCCCTGACTATACCGGGGATATGTGTTTCACAATGCCTTACTGGTCTGTGCTGATGCAGGGTAATCCTGGCGGTGAGCCGTGTAACTGCTTTCCAGGGAGGATTTTGTCCAGAGATCTGTGTCCTTATATATTATATATTAGACACAATCCGACAACACTTTTACCGGAAAGTCCGCCCTGAAACTCATAGTCTGAGAATCTCCACTGGTTAGCAGTCCTGGAAAGGCAAAAGACACGTACATTCTTTATTGTTGCATATATATATGAATATATATATATTAACACACACTCCCAGATAGCTCAAACTCCTACATCCACCACATCATGAATATATATTTATGCCAAAATGAGTGCTACTGAGCGTGGCAAATGTGTACATACAACAGAAGACACGGGTGCCCAATGCTACATCAAATTGACAAAACATATATGGTAATGAGTATAAAGTTTAAATACTTGAATAATAATATTAATTACTTGTTTTTTTAGTTAAACCCTTTGGCCAAAGCGTCGTAAGCCTGCATGCCAACGTCAAGGTAAACCAAAAATGCAGGTCCTAACACTAAAACTTTGAACCCTTCCTTTTAACTCTGTATGAGGGGAAAGAACTACAGTGAGTCCTGTCCATATATATCCTTATACACAATATTAATAAAAAATATCACAAAATTCTTCTAAGTCCCTCGGGAAGATTGAAAGGTGCGCACGTTCATTTTCTGAGCTCCTAGACCTTCCTATAAGAAGTTAGCTAGAAAGTAGCTTCAAAAACGGTGCTTCTTTTTTTTTTTTTTTTTAACTTTGTCTTTATTAGTTTTATTGTGCATACATAGAGGTGATAAAATAATGTCGATAACTGTTCCAAGTATACACAAAACTGACTGGGACGTACCACATATAACAGACACTTGATGGGGAGACGACAGGACAAGACAACCACATAACCGAGACAACACCGGGGAGTGAGGAAGGGGAAAAAGAAAGGGGAGGGGGGGAAGGGGAGGGTGGGGGGAAGGTCAGGCGATGAGTTTCCATCGTTGTACTCTTGAACTTTGTCTATCGAACGCAAGGCACTTCCTCAATACTGTTCACCGGTATCTGCATGAGCGACACTGCACCCACTCTCTTAGCTGTACCTATGGAGTTCCTCCCTAACGTCAACCTGTCCCGTCTGGCTCCCATTCACCCATCAGAGGAGAACTCATTTGCCTCAATCATAGCCATATTGTGGTATCGTTCACCTCTTGAATATCGGTCTGGGCCAACCAAGGCAACCAGACCTTTTGGAATTTATCGCCCGAATCGTTAACTAAGCTTGTTAACTTTTCCATTCGGCATATAAACCAGATTCGGTTCCTGATCTTTGCTAATGATGGAATTGCGTTCTGATTCCACAATGCTGCGGTCTCGCACCTCATAGCTGTTGCAAAGTGTGCAATTAATTTGTTCCCAGAGCGCGAAACCTCATTTGTGGGTTTGCCTAATAGGAATAGCCACGGGTAAAGCTGAATTCAAAGGCCCAGAAAGATCCTCTGTAGCCAATCTCGGATCTGGACCCACAAGGGTACTATTTTCAGGCACGACCACAGCATGTGTATCAAGTCCCCCCGTTCCCCGCACCGCCTAGGGCAGAGCGGGGAAGAGCCCAGGACAAATTTCGCTAACTGATTGGGGGGAGATACCATCGTAACATTACTTTATATGAGTTCTCCTTTAATGTCGTACATATGAAGCTGCTGGCGGCGGCCTTAAAAATTGCTGACCAGTCCTCGTCCTCTAGTGTGCTCTGTAAGTCTTCTTCCCACTGAACCATGAATCTGGGTTTGTCAGTCTCGTTTTTATCGGCACTGACCACCTCCTTATATAAAGCAGAAGTCAGTCCCCGCGTGTCTGTACCTCTCACGCAGAGCTTCTCAAAATTTGTTAGTGGTGGTCTCACCGGATATGCGTTATAAAATGCCCGAACCTGGAGGTACCTAATAAATTCCGTGTTGGGTATGTCCGTTGCTGACTTTAATTGTTCAAATTATTTAATCGTGTTACTGCCCTCCAGGTCCTTCAACCATCTAATCCCCAATTTGCGCCACAATGGGAAACTCTTGCCTGCTAGGCCCGGAGCAAAATCTGGGTTGCCGTATAAGGGAGCCATCAGTGTATGTTTGGAGGTTAGCGAGCGACTACTTTTAGACGCCTCCCAGACCGAGAGCGAGTTGAGCACAGAGGATAGTGGTCTGTGTATATCCTTTACCCGTGTCCTCGGGTACCAGATTAGGTCCCTGAGCTCAAGCGGGGCGCACACCTCCTTCTCCAAAGCCACCCACCGCCTGAGCCCCGGGTCCCCATGCCATTGTGTGATTTGGCACAATTGCGCCACTTTATAATAGGATATAATGTTCGGGACAGCTAGACCCCCTGCCTCCTTAGGTTTCTGCATAATTTTGGCTCTAATCCGTGGTTTTTTACCGTTCCAAATAAATTTCGAGATTTTTGAAGCCCTGCAATGTCCGCGTGTACCACGGGTATCGGGAGAGTCTGGAACAGGTATAGAATCTGGGGAAGGATGTTCATCTTGACGCTACAAATCCTACCCATCCAAGAGATACCATATGCCGCCCAGTCTTGTAATTCTTTTTTTAGGGTCTTCAATAGACTGGGGTAATTTGCTTGGTATAAGGAGCCTATCTTTTTTGTGATATGCACCCCTAGGTACCTAATGGATGTTGGACGCCACTTAAACTCAAAGTTGAGTTCAATCAGCTTCTCCGTTTCTCGTGGGATGTTAAGGCTTAGTGCCTCCGATTTTGTCTGGTTTATTTTAAACCCAGAGATCCGGGCAAAACGCTCTAGAAGCTCGAACAGGTTGGGTAGCGAGATGAGCGGCTTAGTAAGGGTCAGAATAATGTCATCTGCGTACAGAGCCACTTTGTGTTCTTGTGAGTGGATCTGTACTCCAGATACATCAGCGTTGCGTCGGATTTGTGCTGCCAGTGGTTCGATGCATAAGGCGAACAGCAAGGGCGATAGCGGGCATCCCTGCCTCGTACCACATTTAATTTGAAACAGCTCTGAGGGGAACCCCTGTTGAACTACCCTCGCTGTCGGCGCATTGTATAACGCCTTTGTTGCCCTTAGAAATTTGCTTCTAAACCCAAATGCCCCAAGCGTGGACTCCAAGTATGGCCAGTCAATTCTGTCAAAGGCTTTTTCAGCATCTAAGCTTAAAACTACGCTCGGGACCCCGTTGGCTTCTACAAAATCTATTATATCTACAATCCGTCTGGTATTGTCGGCTGCTTGTCTATTTCTAATAAAGCCAACTTGATCCGGATGGATTGGCCTCGGCAGAATGACACTTAAACGATTAGCCAGCAATTTAGAATAGATTTTAACATCTGTGTTAATCAATGAAATCGGCCTATAACTTTGGCAAGTCATGGGATCTTTGTCCCCTTTATGAATCACGGATATCGACGCCTGGAGCATCTGCTCAGCGAATGGTTCTCCTGCGAGTACTCCATTGAACATCCGGAGCATATGTGGTGCTAACACCCTATGAATTTTTTATACACTACCGACACACTTTATTGCTCATCGGCCAGATCCGCAAGCCGGGAGATTTCCCGGCTTGCTAGTGGCCGCCCCTCGGCGTGCCGCGCGTCACCGACGCGCGGTCACGCGTCATCGGGAGCCTGCGCCCCCTGCACGCGCGTCCAGGGCTCCCCGAGGGAGCCCTGGTGTCCCGCGATGTGGGGGACGGCGGCAGGGGGTTCCGGGGGACCCGGCGGACCCGGCAGCGGGAGGGAGAGCGCCCCGATTGGAGGGCGCTCTTCCGCTGCTTCGGCGCGCGCCCGTCACCCTCCGGCGCGCGCCAGGCTACTGCTGCGGCCGAGAACGGGCAAATGCTCGAATAAACTCGGCCGCAGCAGTAGTACAAATTATAGAACCCATCCGGGCCTGGGGCCTTAGATGGCTTTAAATTCTTGACCACTGCTGCCAGTTCTTCCCCCGAGAAGTCGCATTGAATTGCCTCTCGCTCCAAGCTGTTCAGTTGTGGCAAACCCGCGTCTGCTAAGAATTTCCGCAGATTACTGCTTGTTTTAGTGTTGTGTGTCACCTTCTCCCCATTGTATAACTGTGCATAAAACTTCTCAAACTCTCTCACTATAACTTTGGGGTTCGAGGAGACCCGCTCCTCCGCAGTCTTGATAGCATGTATATTAAAGCTTGGCTTCCTATTACAGAGTCTGGTGGCTAGCATAGTGTCCGGTTTGTTAGCTTTCCCAAAGAACTTCCTCTGCGTCCAACTCAGGTCCTTCTCAGCCCTGGAGGTGAGGAGGAGGTTAAGTTCAATCCTAACATCCTTCAACTCTCTTAATGTGTCCTCTCCACCTGATCGGCTATGTAGTGTAGAGAGCTCGTGCAACCTCTGGTAAAGCTGAGTCAATTTGGCCTCCCTTTACTTTTTCCTACCGGCTGCAATACCTATCAGCACTCCTCTCATCATGGCCTTGTGAGCCTCCCACAGCGTAATGTGGGATTCCACACTGCCTAGGTTAGTCTGAAAGTATCTTGAGATTTCCTCTTTAACTTGCTTCCCAATATCTGGTATTTTAATCAGTGATTCATTTAGCTTCCAATTTGCTCCTGTCCTAACAGACCCAATTTGAGTGCATCGTAGCTCCACCGATGCATGATCCGACCATGTAATTTCATGTATGTTGGTGTCGGAAATCTGTGGGACCATTCTGCTAGAGACAAAGATGGGGTCAATCCTACTGTAACTGTCGTGGGGATGGGAATAGAAAGTGTAACCCCGGTCTCCCTGGTGTTGTTCTCTCCATATATCTATGAGACCCATTTGCCTCAGGCCTTTCAGCAAGGGGCCGTTCCCTTCCCTTCTCGGGGTCTGCTGGCGTGTGGATCGGTCCACCCTAGGGTCCATTACTTTATTAAAGTCCCCAGCTAAGATTACCTGTCCATCTGCCCAACGCTGGAGTGTCTGAAAAAATGTGTCAAAGAACTGGGGTTCTCCCTTGCTGGGTGCGTATATCGAGGCCAGTGTCAGTCTACTTTGCTTGAGGAGGCCTACTAAAATAAGAAATCTCCCTTTTGGATCTCTCTTCACACTCTCGACTTGAAAGGGGGATTTGTTATGGAATAATATGGCTACCCCTTTTTTTTTTTTTCCCTGCCGAGGATGGGTACACTTGTCTAAAGTGCTTGTCTAGGAATTTTGGGCTGTTACGGGAGCTGAAGTGGGTCTCTTGTAGGAAGACCAGGTCTGCCTTCCTGCGTTTAAACTCCGAAAAGGCAACTTTCCTCTTGTTTGGGCTATTGAACCCCTTGACATTCTGGGATAAAAAAGTTACTGCCATTTCTTAGTGTATACTGGGTGTGCATGTCTGCAGTAGAGCTCGTGCTCACCTGAAGGTAGAACAGACCGGGGGTCTCTGAGACTGTGACGAAGGTTCCTGACGGTCTTCTCTCTCTCGCCCTGGGTGGCTGGGAATGGGTAAGGGCAGAACATAAGGGAAAAACACATATAAAGAAAACATACATGAACAATTAGAACCGTGGTGGTCCCTCCGGACCTCGGGTTCAACGCCCGGGCGTAACTCTCTCTAGCTGGACCTTCCTCCCTCCCTATCCAGCTCCATGACCCACGGTTCCGGTCATGGGTACCCGGGGCTTTGGCGGGAATGCGGGCCAAGCCCCCCTCCCCGCCTCTGAAGCGCATGCCTCCGGGCCGAGTGGTGACACTTCCCCCCCCGCCGGCATCTACATATCCTGTAAACCAAACAACTAGTAACTGTTTAAATGTATAAATGTTTATAACTACCTCCTCCCTCCCCTCCCCCCTTTTATAACTACTACTACTGGTCTATAGCACTAATCCCCCTAACACTACGAACACCTTTATCTCCCTTCTAACAGGCAGATCACCCACCAACATAAAACCAGCTTCTCTTCTGGTCCCAACTCCCTGGACCCCTGTTTGCCCTATGACTACTTCTGTTATTTAGCCTGGCCCTTTTTCATTGTATCTTGAGCCGCTGCCATCTATCTCTCTCCCTCCCCCTCCACCGCCTCTATCTGTGGCTTCCACCAGGGTTCCGGTGAAATTAGTCCCACAGCGATGATCCAGCTTTGTTCCGGTTAACGTCCCCCCCTCCCCCTCCCTATCCTCCTCACGCGTTTCCCCAGCGGCGGAGCTCGCGTATCCCTGCCAGGGAGTACCGCGTCACTTCCGGTGCGCCTCTTCTCGCGTGCCTTCCTCCTGGTTCCCGACGTGCCTCTCGTCCTCGCGAGGCCTGGTCCGGTGACGTCTCCCTGCTGGGCAGGGCGGATGCAGTTGAAGGCAGACCCTCAGAGGGAGAAGGTGGGTACGGAGGTTGTGCTGAGGGCGGACCGAGGCGTCGGATCATTCCCTCCCGCCAACAACAAAGCTTCCATGAAGTTCTACGCGCCCTTCCTAGTTCTTCTTGCCAAGGTGAGTCCGTGGCGGCCATTTTAGGGGCCAATGTTAATTGTTAATGGAAAACTGTTCGAGGGGAGCCCATAGTTCCAAACTACCTGCGGGTGCCACCATATCACCTGGGTGGCCCTCGCCGGAGGGTATGACTGATGGGTAACAGGGGCCAAGCTGGAAAGAAGCTTTGATAAACATCATTGATAAACAACTTTGGCGGCATCATGCCGTAACTTCAGCATCCTGGAGGCTTAGGGGCTCTTGTCACCCTCCCTCAACTTCTCTCTTCCTTTGTCCTTCGGGGAAGAGGGTCCGGACCCCCATCGGTGGTGAACCCGATGGGCTTGTCTCCTGGTTTGTCAGGTGGGCTGCATCCGTGGTCCCTTTTACCCCCAACTTTTTTAGGAAGGCCGCCCCTTCGGAGCGCTGCTTCAGCACGTGTGAGCGACCATTTTTAATTACTACCAGGGCAAATGGGAAGGCCCACCGGTATCGAATTTCCCGGTCCCTTAATTCTTTAGTAATAGGCAGCACTGCTCTTCTGCGTGCCAAAGTGAGGGGGGAAATGTCCTGGAACACTATGAGGGTGATCCCCTCAAAGGTGATGTGGGGGGTAGCTCTCGCGATCCTGCTCACCTCCTCTTTAGTTTTAAAGTGATGCAGCCGGAGGATGATGTCTCTGGGGGGGTTCTTAGGCAGGGGCCGCGATCGTAGTGCTCTGTGGCAATGATCCATCCGCAACTCCGATTCCGTCTTGCCTGGAAGGATAGATGACATCCAATGACTCAGTAGGGCCTCTGGGTCGAGAAACTCCTCAGGGATCCCCCGAACGCGTAAGTTGTTGCGCCGGTCCCTGTTCTCGCAGTCTTCCTGCCGGGACTCCAGTTCAGCAACCCTCGCTTCCAATGCTCCCATCCGCTGACTTGTCCCTTGGTGGCATTTGGAGCTCTCCTCCATTCGCTCCTCCAGCTCGCTTGTACGGGTGCCTACCTGGAGGATATCCCTCCTGAGCCCCTCCACCTCCCCTCTGAAAAAGGTTTTTAAATCCACTAGAAGCCGTGCGATTTCTTGCTTTATTATTCGTGAGTGTCCCCCTGTAGCCCCCTCCGGTTCTTGGGCTGAGTCCGAGTCAGAGACCGCCGATAACTCCGCTGTCCCGGCCTTGTCTGAGCCCGTGAAATATGAGCCCACATCAGATTTGCGCCGGGCCTTCTGCCGCGTTGCTGCCATGACTCCTCTGGTATGATTATGTGTTCCGGTGATTATCGGGAGCGTCTGGGTAGTATTTGTGAGCATTTTGGTTTGGATTAATATTGATTTATTTGCATTAAACTGCCGACGGTTGGCGGAGCTGTGAGGTTACACTACCATCTCAAACCCGTCGCGCATGCGCTCGCCTCAGAGTTGCTTCTAATCTACTGAAGCTAGACTTAGAAATAATTTCACTCTCACAACATTATGGCTGGTTGGAGACACTCCGAACCACAAATACCAGGTCCATGGTTCTGGTTATATACTGGGGGGACGACTCCCATTAACCCCTGACTATACCGGGGATACGCGTATCACAATGCCTTACTGGTCTGTGCTGAAGCAGGGCATCATGGCAGGAAGCCGCGTAACTGCTTTCCAGGGAGGGTTTTGTCCGGAGGTCTGTGTACTTATGTTCCCGGGAATCTGACTCGGTTCCCGTGTACATTTTGAGGGTAACTAGTATCCCTGGTTCCCGGTCAGCTAGACACAATCCGACAACACTTTTACCGGAAAGTCCACCCTGAAACTCATAGTCTGAGAATCTCCACTGGTTAGCAGTCCTGGAAAGGCAAAAGACACATACATTCTTTATTGTTGCATATATATGAATATATATATATTAACAAACATACCCAGATAGCTCAAACTCCTACATCCACCACATCATGAATATATATATTATGCCAAAATGAGTGCTACTGAGCATGGCAAATGTATACAGTAGCGACATACTTTATCGCACTAAATGCCGGCGGCATGCCGGGATCTACCCCAGCTGCCGCCAGTAATAACCGCGCGCCGCCGCGTTTCCCACATGCACACCCCCTCCACCTCGCGCGCAATTTACTCTCCTTCCGGACCCCGAGCCCGGCTTCTGCTCTGCCCCTCTGCTTCCCCGCAACCCCGCTTACCTTAATTTCATCTCCAGGGGTGTCGGGGAAGCCTGCGGAAGCCGGGGAAGACGGGGAAGCCGGGCGCGCGTGTGACTGTGACGTCACAGTGCGCCGCCACGCGCCGCGGCTACCCGCTTCCCAGCCGCATACAGCCAGCGGCTTTTGCTCGAATAAGAGCTGCCGCTGCTGTACGTACAACAGAAGACATGGGTGCCCAATGCTACATCAAGTTGACAAAACATATATGGTAATGAGTATAAAGTTTAAATACTTGAATAATAATAGTAATTACTTGGTTTTTTAGTTAAACCCTTTGGCCAAAGCGTCGTAAGCCTGCATACCAACGTCAAGGTAAACCAAAAATTCAGGTACTAACACTAAAACTGTGAACCCTTCCTGTTACCTCTGTATGAGGGGAAGGAACTGCAGTGAGTCCTGTCCATATATACCCTTATACACAATGTTAATAAAAAATATCACAAAATTCTTCTAAGTCCCTCGGGAAGAGTGAAAGACGCGCACGTTCATTTTCAGAGCTCCTAGACCTTCCTATAAGAAGTTAGCTAAAAAGTAGCTTCGAAAAACGCTTAGGTTAAGTTTCAGAGTTGCATCTAATGTACTTTGAAATAATTTCACTCTCACAACATTATGGCTAGTTGGAGATACTCCGAACCACAAATACCGGGTCCATGGTTCTGGGCATATACGGGGGGGATGGGGATGACTCCCATTAACCCCTGACTATACCAGGGATACGCGTATCACAATGCCTTACTGTTCTGTGCTGAAGCAGGGCATCATGGCAGGAAGCCGCGTAACTGCTTTCCAGGGAGGGTTTTGTCCGGAGGTCTGTGTACTTATGAAACCGGGAATCTGTCTCGGTTCCCGTGTACATTTTGGGGGTGACCAGTATCTCTGGTTCCCGGCTAGCTAGACACAATCCGACAACACTTTTACCGGAAAGTCCACCCTGAAACTCAAAGTCTGAGAATCTCCACTGGTTAGCAGTCCTGGAAAGGCAAAAGACATATACATTTTTTATTGTTGCATATTTGACACCCAATGCATAGCAGAACATATACAACAGTCAGGCCCAAGAGCTGACACTCTAGGGCCCCAAACCATGGATTAGGGGCAACCAAGTGGGCTTGGCCTTTATGAGTGAGCCTGGTTACCCCCTCTCGGAATAACGGACTTAGAAATCCCCAGCTCATATACAGTGCAATCCTTTGGCCAAAGCGTCGTAAGCCTGCATGCCAACGTTAAGGTAAACCAAAAATGCAGGTCCTAACACTAAAACTGTGAACCCTTCCTGTTACCTCTGTATGAGGGGAAGGAACTGCAGTGAGTCCTGTCCATTTCAGCAAGTTGCCAGAACCTCCCAAGTTAAAAAGGTGGGGAGGGGTGAGCTCTGGGAGGAGGTGCCACCTAACCTCTATAGACTGTTACCAGTCAGAAATTGATTAAAACACATTCCCAGATAGTTCAAACTCCTACATCCACCACATCATGAATATATATTTATGCCAAATTGAGTGCTACTGAGCGTGGCAAATGTATACGTACAACAGAAGACATGGGTGCCCAATGCTACATCAAGTTGACAAAACATATATGGTAATGAGTATAAAGTTTAAATACTTGAATAATAATAGTAATTACTTGTTCTTTTAGTTAAACCCTTTGGCCAAAGCGTCGTAAGCCTGCAAACCACGTCAAGGTAAACCAAAAATTCAGGTCCTAACACTAAAAGTGTGAACCCTTCCTGTTACCTCTGTATGAGGGGAAGGAACTGCAGTGAGTCCTGTCCCTTATACACAGTGTTTGACAATTATATACATTTACACGCCCGGGGCATGTGGATTTAACCTCCGGGCGAGTAAATATTGGCCCAAGCAGCACGTGTGTTTTTTAAATTTCCCGCGCTCGCGCTGCTGTTTTTCCCCCGCTCGCGCTGGAGAAAAAAAAAAAAAGCCGGAGGCGGGTTCATATTGTTGGGGGAGATTACCCCGCCTCCGGCTCTCTCAGCAACTTTCCCTCCTCAGCGCTTCCACTCCTCCCCCTTCCGGCAGCTAGCCCCTTCCACGCCTGTCTGCCTCAGGCCCCTGCAGGGCCATCTGTTGCCCCTCCCTCCCATCGGGCCATCCGCCCCCCCCCCACCCCAATCTCTCCCGGCCTCAGTGACCCTCCTCACCCCAATCTCTCACGGCCTGCGTGACCCCCCCTCACCCCAATCTCTCTCGGCTTGCGTGACCCCCCTCACCCCAATCTCTCCCGGCCTCCGTGACCCCCCCTCACCCCAATCTCTCCCGGCCTCCGTGACCCCCCCCGACACCCCAATCCCCCCCCCCCCCCGACACCCATGACACCCCCCCCGACACCCCAATCTCCCCCCCGACACCCGTGACACCCCGAACACCCCAAATCTCCCCACTCACTCCCGATCTCACCTCCAACTCCGTGTCCCCGGCCTCCGGTGACCAGCCACATCACTAGCCCCCCCACTCCTCTCTCCCCTGTGTCCGGATCCCTCACTGCCACCCGGTGACCCGCAGCGACAGTCGCCGAGGCCGAGGGCGACACCCGGCCTGCCGCTTCCTTGGCTGTCACAGAGACCGGAGACCACAGCGATCCATGGTGAGTAAGGGGGGGGGAGAGGAGTGTGTGTGTAGGGGGGAGAGTGTGTGTGTGTGTATATGTGTGTGTGTATATATGTGGGAGTGTGTGTGTGTGTATATATGTGGGAGAGTGTGTGTGTGTATATATGTGGGAGTGTGTGTGTGCGTGTGTATATATGTGGGAGTGTGTGTGTGTGTGTGTGTGTGTATATATGTGGGAGTGTGTGTGTGTGTATATGTGGGAGTGTGTGTGTGGGTGTATATATGTGGGAGTGTGTGTATATATGTGGGAGTGTGTGTATATATGTGGGAGTGTGTGTATATATGTGGGAGTGTGTGTATATATGGGAGAGTGTGTATATATGGGAGTGTGTGTATATATGGGAGTGTGTGTGTGTAAATATGGGAGTGTGTGTATATATATTGGTGTGTGTGTGTGTATATATATGGGAGAATGTGTATGTGTGTATGGGAGTATGTGTGTGACACCAGAGGTACCCCCCCCCCCAATCAGTCACCTGCCCCGGTCAGTCAGTCACCCCTGCCCCGGTCAGTCAGTCACCCCTGCCCCGGTCAGTCAGTCATCCCTGCCCCGGTTAGTCAGTCACCCCTGCCCCAGTCAGTCCGTCACCCCTGCCCCGGTCAGTCAGTCAGTCACCCCTGCCCCGGTCAGTCAGTCACCCCTGCCCCGGTCAGTCAGTCGCCCCTGCCCCGGTCAGTCAGTCACCCCTGCCCTGGTGAGTCAGTCACCCCTGTCCCGGTCAGTCAGTCACCCCTGCCCCGGTCAGTCAGTCACCCCTGCCCCGGTCAGTCAGTCACTCCTGTCCCGGTCAGTCAGTCACCCCTGCCCCCTCTCTCTTGTCTCCCCCCGTCTCACCTCTTTCTGGTCTCCCCCGTCTCCCCTCTTTCTGGTCTCCCCCCGTCTCCCCTCTCTCTGGTCTCCCTCCTCTCCCCTCTCTCTGGTCTCCCCCCTCTCTCTGGTCTCCTCCATCTCCCATCTCTCTGGTCTCTCCCGTCTCCCCTCTCTCTGGTTTCCCCCGTCTCCCCTTTCTCTGGTTTCCCCCGTCTCCCCTCTCTCTGGTCTCCCCCATCTCTCTGGTCTCCCCGTCTCCCCTCTCTCTGGTCTCCCCCCTCTCCCCTCTCTCTGGTCTCCCATCTCTCTGGTCTCCCCCCTCTCTGGTCTCCCCTCTCTCTGGTCTCCCCCGTCTCCCCTCTGGTCTCCCCCGTCTCCCCCCTCTGTCTCCTTCTCTCTCCTGTCTCTTTCTCTCACTCCCTCCTCTGTCTCTTTTTCTCTCTCCCTCCTCTGTCTCTTTTTCTCTCTCCCTCCTCTGTCTCTTTTTCTCTCTCCCTCCTCTGTCTCTTTTTCTATCTCCCTCCTTTGTCTCTTTTTTCTCTCTTTCTCTCTCTCCCTCTCTCTTTCTCTCTGTCCCCCTCTCTCCCTCTCCCTCTCTCCCTCTCTCTTCCTCTCTCCCCCTCTCTCTTCCTCTTCTCTCCCTCTCTCTCCCTCTCTCTCCCCCCCTCTCTCTCTCTCTCTCTCTCTCTCTCTCTCTCTCTCTCTCTCTCTCTCTCTCTCTCTCTCTCTCTCTCTCTTCTCTCTCTCTCTCTCTCTCTCTCTCTCTCTCTCTCTCTCTCTCTCTCTCTCTCTCTCTCTCTCTCTCTCTCTCTCTCTCTCTCTCTCTCTCTCTCTCTCTCTCTCTCTCTCTCTCTCTCTCTCTCTCTCTCTCTCTCTCTCTCTCTCTCTCTCTCTCTCTCTCTCTCTCTCTCTCTCTCTCTCTCTCTCTCTCTCTCTCTCTCTCTCTCTCTCTCTCTCTCTCTCTCTCTCTCTCTCTCTCTCTCTCTCTCTCTCTCTCTCTCTCTCTCTCTCTCTCTCATTTACCCAATATATCTTAAATGTCCTATACTAAACCAAAATAACTTATACTGCTTTCTTCAGATCTGACTGAAGCTTCACACGGAAGACATCGGATCCCCCCTAACCCAGAAGACAGGTAGGGAACACATCCCCTCCAACTTATAACATTGCGGGAATGAGGTACCTGGACATTGAGGGACTGCGGATCAGGTAAGATCCCAGGCGGGATTGCTGCTTTAGATATTGTGAAGCGGGGACGTCCAGACACCTGTGGCTTTTATTTCTAGATCCGACATTTACACACACACACACACACACACACACACACACACACACACACACACACACACACACACACACACACACACACACACACACACACACACACACACACACACACACACACACACACACGTAACAAGGACTAATTGTAGTACAAAAACATATACAATTGCAATTGCAATTGATAATGTAATAAATACATTTGTCAAAAACGAATGTTGTTCTGACTAGGAATTTATTAAATATATTTTATTTATATATTTTATTTTAAAGCGGGTTTGGGGGCGGGGTTGGGGGTGGGACTGGGGGTGGGTTGGGGCGGGACTAGGGGCGGGGTTGGGGGCGGGACTAGGTGGCGAGTAGATTTTTTGGTTGGGCGAGTAGATTTTTGGGTATTTGTCGAACACTGCTTATACACAATGTTAATAAAAAATATCACAAAATTCTTCTATGTCCCTTGGGAAGAGTGAAAGACGCACACGTTCATTTTCAGAGCTCCTAGACCTTCCTATAAGAAGTTAGCTAAAAAGTAGCTTCGAAAAACGCTTAGGTTAAGTTTCAGAGTTGCATCTAATGTACTTTGAAATAATTTCACTCTCACAACATTATGGCTGGTTGGAGACACTCCGAACCACAAATACCGGGTCCATGGTTCTGGCCATATACGGGGGGGATGGGGATGACTCCCATTAACCCCTGACTATACCAGGGATACGCGTATCACAATGCCTTACTGGTCTGTGCTGAAGCAGGGCATCATGGCAGGAAGCCGCGTAACTGCTTTCCAGGGAGGGTTTGATTAAAACACATTCCCAGATAGTTCAAACTCCTACATCCACCACATCATGAATATATATTTATGCCAAAATGAGTGCTACTGAGCGTGGCAAATGTATACGTACAACAGAAGACACGGTTGCCCAATGCTACATCAAGTTGACAAAACATATATGGTACATTCTTTTATTGTTGCATATTTGACACCCAATGCATAGCAGAACATTTACAACAGTCTGGCCCAAGAGCTGACACTCTAGTGCCCCAAAACATGGATCAGGGGCAACCAAGTGGGCTTGACCTTTATTAGTGAGCCTGGTTACACCTCTTGGAATCACAGACTTTGAAATCCCCAGCTCATATACAGTGCATAAAACATATATATACCCTTATACACCATGTTAATAAAAAATATCACAAAATTCTTCTAAGTCCCTCGGGAAGAGTGAAAGGCGCGCACGTTCATTTTCTGAGCTCCTAGACCTTCCTATAAGAAGTTAGCTAAAAAGTAGCTTCAAAAACGCTTATGTTAAGTTTCAGTTGCTTCTAATGTACCGAAGCTGGACTTAGAAATAATTTCACTCTCACAACATTATGGGTGGTTGGAGGCACTCCCAACCACAAATACCAGGTCCATGGTTCTGGGCATATAATGGGGGGACGGGGACGTCACGAAGCCGGCGTCACATGGTATTTCAGCCAATTAGATCGTGGGAAACAATTCCACACTCTGATTGGCTGAAATACCATGTGACGCCGGCCATCTTGGATTTCGTGACGTCATCTTAAAGGCAAATGAAGCATAGCCATTTTGATTGGCTGGCATCATTCCCTTTAAGTGACGTCATGTAAAAAAATAAATTAAAAGTCGGAACATTTTTTGAACAGTCAATCAGGTGGCTGTTCACCATTTTGAGGCTAAATAAAATGTCACAAGCCCTTTTTAAGGCCGTGACGCCTCATTTGAGCCCAAGAAGCCGACGAGACAGCATCGGCTGGGATTTAACATGGGGTATTTTTAATTGACAGATGAAGAAAGAAGATAAAGAAGAACAAGAAATGGTTACAGATGAAGATAGAAGAATGTGATTAAAGAAAGAAAAAAGAAGATTGGGGTACCTGAGCCGTATCTTCATTGGCGGATGGCATCGGATGCTGTTGGAGGCCTTCAAGGTACGTGAGCTTCCTGTTTCCCCGGGAGTCGGAGGGCCACCGCTTCTAATGGTAAGTAATATATTCAATGTTTGTAACTGTCTCTTTTTACAGGTTTTTTCATTGAATGTGATTTTTGATTTTTTGGGGGAGGCACATTGACTGATAATATATTAATCTTTACCACTTTAGGGTACAGATTAATACATTATTATGACAATATTTGGGGGCATTTGTGGCTTGGTATTGCTGTTGGTTTTTTTAATGTCAGTTTCTTAGGTGGATGTAATTGTTTGTATTTTTCCTGCTTAATGTAATAAAATGTTTGCGATTGGTGTTCGTTTGTAGTTAATGTTGTATTATGTTGGCTAATGCATTTTATGGTTCTTTCAGAGATTGTTTAAATGTATTTCTTTGTCTTTTAATGTTACATTAATTAATGTTGTTGTAATTCATTGGTTTGATTGGTTAGTGTTACTATTCATTTTGAGTTTGTTTAGGAATTAATTGGTTTCATTGGTTAATGGTTTAATTAAATAATTGTTGATATTGTTACTGCTTGTATTGATTGGATTAGTTGGCTGCTGTTTTTATTGACTTTATTTAGGTATGCTAATGCAGTGTTTAATAATGGGCAAATAATCTATTATCCATATCTGGATAATAGTTATTTTGCACATTATTGTACTGTATGTGTTAGGGGGGTGTATTTAGTTAGAAATATTGTTTAGTATTTTTGTTGGCACAACATTGGTACCACAGGCCCGCGGGTACCCCAGGACTCCCGCGGGGACCCGGGACGGCAGCTGGGTCAGCCGGGGACACCTGCGCGACCCTCGGCCTCCCTTGGGGACCCCAGCGGGGTCAGCCGGGGACACCCGCCGGCCTGTTGTAATGGTTTTGCGCCTGCAAAAAGGTAAACAAAGAATTTTTTCTAAGTCCAGCTTTTTTTATCACCTGCCTTTAGCTGGTGAGCTTTATTCAGCGCAATTTTAACGTACGATCAGTTTGTGTTGCTTAGGGAATCCCGCAGAAGGGCAGGCTTCAGCGCAAACAGCTGATCGTACGATCAAAGTTGGACTTAGAAACAATTTCAAGGAAAAGCCCGTTTTAGAGCGCAAAGTGCCTGTTTGCGCGGCTTAGTGCATAGTGCTCGGCGGAACTTCACGTTCTAAAAGCACTTTGTGCTCTTAAAACGACTTATCACTGCTTAGTGCATAGCCCCCATAGTCTGAGAATCTCCACTGGTTAGCACTCCTGGGAAGGCAAAAGACACATACATTCTTTATTGTTGCATATATATGAATATATATATATATATATATTAGAGTGACCTAGGCGCAAAATATGACAGGGAAGAGAAAAAACACAAAAAGAGATCATAGGGCAGTATATCTAAAAATTAACATAGACTTAAGGATGGTAAGGGATGCGCTTACACTGGCGACACGGTTTATTGCACTGCGGCCAGTTCCGCAAGCCGGGAGATTTCCCGGCTTGCCACTAGCAATTGAGAATTTCAACATATATTATAATATCAATTTGCCAGTTTATACTGTTCAGTTAATAATATACCTTATAATTATCTATACCACTGACGTTTATGTTTATGTTACTGAATGCTATGTATTTCTAGTCGTACTTTTCTCAATTCTCAATTTATTAGCAACACATGATTCAGGTAGTGTGAGGAGCTGTTATATGCAGCGACTCTAATTATGTATGACACTGACACAAATAACCAATCGTGTTCCATGTATTGTAATGAGTTTATTATGAATGAGCCAATCATTTTGGGGAGGTACATATAAATACCCTGGTAGGGATTAGGTAATTATTAGCAGCCCCTGACGAAGCCCAAGTGGAGAAACGCATAGGGCCAGCGTTGAATTGCAGCATTGAGAGAGACACGCCGAAGAGCCTGTGAGGAGAGACATTCACGGAGAGCTCCGGCTGTGATTCCCTGCATTGGCAGACAGTGAAGCTCGCGAGAGCCGGGCCGCGTCACACACCGCGTCACACGCTACGGCCGAACACGTGACACGGAAGTAGAAGAGATTGCGGAGAGGACTGGTAACCGGCACTTCTACACGAGTGTGAGAGACTCGCTAAATACTCTCTACTGCTCGTTATTTACTCACAAAATGTGAGTTGATTACTTATATTTTATCAAATCTTTTTTAGATTAAAACGATTTTACACATATATTGTTCCCTTCCATTATTTCCTTCCCATCCTCCCCTCCCCCCCCTCTTATGAGATCCATCCATAGAGATACGTGAGTGCCAGAAATAAGAAGTGCATGCAGCAGCTACAGCTGAGTTCCCGTGGAGAAGAAATCTGGAGATCCAGCAGCGACAGAGTTAAAGCTACGTTGGCGAGTCTCTTAGAGGATTACATGCTCAGACTTATCATATCTGTGTAAGCGCATCCCTTACTATCCTAAAGTCTATGTTAATTTTTAGATATACTGCCCTATGATTTCTTTTTGTGTTTTTTCTCTTCCCTGTCATATTTTGCGCCTAGGTCACTCTTCTCCAGATCTTCAAGGCGGCGATTGTGGAGCCGCAGACCTAAATTGGCTGCAGTGTGTAGGGATAGGTGTAAACCAGGGTATGACCTCATTTAAAACATTGGCTCTTTAAGTGGTGTGAATTATATCTTCCACAGGAACAAACTGTTTAGATTTGCGCTGTGTGTTTCTTTGCTATATATATATATATTAACACACATTCCCAGATAGCTCAAACTCCTACATCCACCACATCATGAATATATATTTATGCCAAAATGAGTGCTACTGAGGGTGGCAAATGTGTACATACAACAGAAGACACGGGTGCCCAATGCTACATCAAATTGACAAAACATATATGGTAATGAGTATAAAGTTTAAATACTTGAATAATAATATTAATTACTTGTTTTTTTAGTTAAACCCTTTGGCCAAAGTGTCGTAATCCTGCATACCAAAGTCAAGGTAAACCAAAAATGCAGGTCCTAACACTAAAACTGTGAACCCTTCCTGTTACCTCTGTATGAGGGGAAGGAACTGCAGTGAGTCCTGTCCATATATACCCTTATACACCATATTAAAAAAAAAAACCACAAAATTCTTCTAAGTCCCTTGGGAAGAGTGAAAAACGCGCACATTCATTTTCAGAGCTCCTAGACCATCCAATAAGAAGTTAGCTAAAAAGTAGCTTCGAAAAACGCTTAGGTTAAGTTTCAGAGTTAAGTTTCAGAGTTGCTTCTAATGTACTTTGAAATAATTTCACTCTCACAACATTATGGCTGGTTGGAGACACTCCGAACCACAAATACCGGGTCCATGGTTCTGGGCATATATTGGGGGGACGGGGACGACACCCATTAACCCCTGACTATACCGGGGATACGCGTATCACAATGCCTTACTGTTCTGTGCTGAAGCAGGGCATCATGACAGGAAGCCGCGTAACTGCTTTCCAGGGAGGGTTTTGTCCGGAGGTCTGTGTACTTATGTACCCGGGAATCTGACTCGGTTCCCGTGTACATTTTGGGGGTGACCAGTATCTCTGGTTCCCGGCTAGCTAAAAGGGATGTGTGTGTAAAGAACACACATAAAGATCCCCACTACGGCGCACCGCAGGCCTGAGTTACATTAGATCCTGGTCTATAGTGCGCTAAACATACAACATAGAAATTTTATTTAATCATTATTAAAACTTATTTAAAAACCATAGAAGCTCCTGGTGTCTCCCTAGTGTGTGGACTCTAAGTAAGGTAAGATGTAATGTTTGTCTCTTTTTATGTTCCCCTGTAGCTGATTCTTGACCTCTTGGATAGTATCCTAGGTGAGGTATTAATATACCTTTATATTAACCTAATATTGGTAAGAGGAGATGAGTCAATGATGTTGTCATATATATAGACCTGCTAGATCTGTCCACTCTGTATTAGAGTGGACATACGTGGTTACTAGCAGGGAGGAATCATGACTGATATACTTATACTGTCATGAAATCGAGACATGGTGATATCTAATAGTTGAACACGTTCAGAGAATCGAACATCCAGTGTATAATTAATATATTGTATATATCATATACTCACTGCATCCATATATAGTAATAACCCATATAGCCGTACAGGTAGTGTAAATATTTTAGTAGTAGTACATATGGGTATACCAATAGCTAGTGCAGTGGGATATATCCTTGTATGTACTGCTGATGCCAGGTATGTGGCTTAGATGTTAACTAGTTGGCAGTAATCATGAGGTCTAAAATTATGTCAGTTACTAATGCCAAACTATAACTCAGCAGACATAAGATGTACATATATTGTTCTCTTGTGTCACTATTATGGCAATGATGCTTGTGCCTTATAGTGTGTTTGTTGTAACTTTGGTATACTTTAACGGCGTGTCATCTATTGGGACTTTCAACCTAGGTCACATGGTACTGGCTGCCCGTGCACTCCCGTCGCTGATTTAGAGACAGGCACTGATGTAAAGTCTGGCTTATGTCTGTGCTCGGTTGCTCAGACAAACACGGTAATTACAACTTGGTGAGTGCTTTAACAGTGTGGCTATTAGTAGAACGCGCTACTGTTTTCATATATTAGTAGCTGGCAGCGAGTCACCGTCGCTAGTATAGAGCTCGGCACTACAGACAGATCAATGTATGGTCTAACTGGGAGTACATATCAAGCCATTAGTTTTATTTAAATATATTCTGACGGCGGGTCAATTGTTAGGACTCGTGACCATGGTCACGTGGTACTGGCCGTCCGTGTACTCCCATCGCTGGTTCAGAGACCGGCGCTGATATACAATCTGGCTTGTGCCTATGCTTGGTTATTCATATGGTCATGGTATACATAGCTCGGTGAGTACATGGCGGTATGGATACTAATAGAACGCGATACTGTTGTTACATAGTAGTAGCTGCCTGCGGGTCACTGTCACTGGTGTAGAACTCGGCACTAAAGCAAAATCAATATTTTATTCCCAACTCAGAGTACGAGGCACTAGGGCTGCTTAATCTTATACAACGTAACATTAAAAAACCCCGGCTAGCTAGACACAATTACGCCAACACTTTTACCGGAAAGTCCACCCTGAAACTCATAGTCTGAGAATCTCCACTGGTTAGCAGTCCTGGAAAGGCAAAAGACACATACACTGGCGACACACTTTATTCGAGCTCGGCTAGTCCCACGAATTCGGGTATACCCGGGTGTATTGAGGTTTGTGACTGTTTTCTGCCCGAGTGCATTGGGTTATTTTCCAGGCAGGGATTGAAGCATTTTATTCCCGCTGGCTGCAATACTGCACAGTATATATATATATACTGCATTACAATTCATGAATTTATGCCATCTGGTAGACACGCGAAGCATTGCAGCCTATTAAATCCTAATCATTATCATTTAACAGATCAGCCGCCCATCAGCCAGGCATGAACCCAGGCTGGGAAGGCAAACGCAACGGGGCTTGTCAGAGGTGAGGAGCGGCGCATTCCAGGTATCTGCCAGGTACATACTGGGTATTTGCTCGAATAAAGTGTGTCGGTGCAGTACATTCTTTATTGTTGCATATTTGACACTCCATGTATAGCAGAACATATACAACAGTCTGGCCAAAAGCTGACACTCTAGGGCCCCAAAACATGGATCAGGGGCAACCAAGTGGGCTTGGCCTTTATGAGTGAGCCTGGTTACCCCCTCTTGGAACCACAGACTTAGAAATCCCCAGCTCAGATACAGCGCATAAAACATATATATATATACCCTTATACACCATGTTAATAAAAAATATCACAAAATTCTTCTAAGTCCCTCGGGAAGAGTGAAAGACGAGCACGTTCATTTTCAGAGCTCCTAGACCTTCCTATAAGAAGTTAGCTAAAACGTAGCTTCGAAAATCGCTTAGGTTAAGTTTCAGAGTTGCTTCCAATTTACCGAAGCTGGACTTAGAAATAATTTCACTCTCACAACATTATGGCTGGTTGGAGACACTCCGAACCACAAATACCGGGTCCATGGTTCTGGGCAGATACTGGGGGGACGGGGACGACTCCCATTAACCCCTGACTATATGCGTATCACAATGCCTTACTGGTCTGTGCTGAAGCAGGGCATCCATTGTTCCAATCAGTCTTAGCCGTGATAGTCCGGAACTCCAGAGCGTAATGTGCCACTGGTCTCCGACCCCGCGTAATGTGGAACAAGGAGGAAACAGCCATATCACTATGTCCTGGGGTGTCAAAGACTAAACTGAATTCTCTTTTAAAATTAGGGAAGTTGTAGGTGAGTTCAGGCTTCAACTCCCAGATAGGTGAAGCCCAGGCCAGGGCGTCCCCAGTTAAAAGGGAGAAAACATAAGCTACTTTGGTACGATCCGTGGGGAAGCAAGAGGGTGACAGTTCGAATTGTATCTCGCACTGATTTAAAAAACCACCGCATCAAAGTGGGTCCCCCGCATATTTATTGGGCGTAGGGATACATAACTCCGAAGGGCCCGTTCCTTCACGAGAGACAGTGAGAGGGATAACGGAGCTGGAGACATTAAGCTGGGGAATCTGACAGGTTAGCGTAGCAACCTGTTGGTTAAGTGCAGTAACCTGGTTGTCCAAAAAGGAAAAGTGTTTGGGATCGTGGTTAGGGTATCTTCCACCTCAGAGGGGTCTGGGTCTGTTGGGCTCTGTATAATGTAACACTCGGCCTGCCCACAAGCCAGACGAGACCCTGGGACTGAGGTTGAAAGGGATAATACCACACACCTAACAGTAAACGGGGGCACGGCCGGAGTGTGGAAGTAGCGTAGATGGTCCGAGTAACAACAATAGAAAGAGTACCGTACTTGCCAACTCCAGCGGTGGTAGGTATACTCCATAAGCCAATGGTTGTGGAATGGAGAGAACAGCGTAGTTGAGTGTCCATAAGCCTGGGTCATGGAGTGGAGAGAGTAGCGAATAGATTGTCCGTAAGCCGTGTCCAAGGGATATAGAAGTCTGCAAGGTAAAGAGTCCAATGCCAAGTCCAAGGGTACCAGAGAGCAGCATAAACGAAGTCCAAAGCCAAAGGTCAATATCCAGGGAGGTAAGCAGAATATCCAGACCTGATAGGGGAAAGGTGTCTGGGTAGCTGGGGCCAGTCACAGCAAGGGGAGGAGCGGAGGAGCGGCCCGGGGAAGAGCCTGATGGGAGAGAAGGGCCTGGGGGGCGTACCTGATGGGGAAGAGGCAGGGAAGCACGTGGAGTATGCGCCGCGTCATCGGGGGTGGAGTCAGGCGCCCGGCACCAGTAAATGGCAGCCTTGGTCCGCACGCCCCCATAGGTGTGACTCGCGCGACCCGGAAGTGTGGGGGTAGCGGGAGAGGGAGCCGCAAGGAGTGAGGTACGCCACCAGGGAGCCTGGGCGGCATGTAAGAGAGGTAAGGAGGCACTGGCAGTGGGTATGCCCACAGCACGGATCCTAATACCTTCTCTCTACCCTGCCTGAGGTATACCGTGATTTTTTGGATAATTTCAACAAGACTCAGGTGGAAGTCTTACCACCTCATCGTTCGTACGAATGCCCCATCGAATTAATTCCTGGAGCCACACTCCCTAAGTCTAAGTCGTATCCCCTCTTCGTGCCCGAGACCGAGGCTATGGCGACTTACATCCAGGAGAATCTCAAGAGAGGTTTTATTCGGAATTCCACTTCCTTGGCCGGGGTGGGTTTCTTCTTCGTGAAGAAGAAGGATGGCTCCCTAAGACCCTGTATCGACTTTCGTGGGCTTATCAAAATCACGGTTAAAAATCGGTATCCTCTTCCTCTAATTTCGGAACTCTTTGACCGGCTCCAAGGAGCCTCTATATTTTCCAAACTCGACCTGAGAGGAGCTTACAATCTAATCCGAATACGAGAGGGTGACGAGTGGAAGACTGCATTCAACACACATATGGGTCATTATGAATATCTAGTGATGCTGTTCGGCCTCTGCAATACCCCAGCCGTCTTCCAAGAATTTAGGAATTATATCTTCCAGGACATTTGGGGTGTTTTCGTCATCGTATACCTAGATGATATCCTCATTTTCTCCAAAAACCTGGAAGAGCACATTCGTCACACCAGGGAAGTCCTCGCTCAGCTTCGTGCCAATAGCCTCTACGCGAAGATGAAAAAATAGCTCTTCCACCGATCATCCACAGCCTTCCTTGGCTATATAATTTCCGACAAAGGCGTCACCATTGATCCTGAGAAATTGAAGGCTGTTCTAGATTGGCCAGTGCCGAACTCCTTAAAAGCCGTCCAGTGTTTCCTTGGGTTTTCAAACTACTATCGGAGATGTATCCGTAATTTCTCCACTATCGCTCTACCCAACTGCTCTCACCAAAAAAGGGGCTGATTGTGACGGTAGTGAGGGTTTGGCCCGGGATTAACGGGGTTACCCCCCAAGGGCCCCCCTCTAACCTCGCCAGGGAGACAAGGGGTTAACTGGGCTGAGGCCCAGAACTGTGACTTAACCCTTGTTAAATAACATGAAAATGCTTATTCCCCTGTGTAAATGTATTCTCCCCTGTTCCCCTGTCCCATTGTAATGTCTGGGTTAATCAGTACCTGCATAACACACACACTGGATCATCAGGGGTTAACTGTGTAAGCCCAGTGGGCTAGTTAATGCGTTATCTGTGTATTCCCTTTGCCTCATGGGCCTGCAACTGCCTGTGTCAGCTTGTAAGTGGATTGCCTTGTATGGGTGGCCTCTTATGAGAAATAGCTGCAGGGCAGGGATGTCTGGAACATGAGGGGAAAGGGGGAGAATATTTTAACCTGTCTTGCCTGCCAGCAAGGTATTCTTAGCTGGTGTCTTAGAGAAGAGAAGGTTTTAGAACCCCACATGATAGATGCAGATGGGGGAATGCAAGCTTGTGCCTAAATATTGGTTCTCTGTGTTTTAAAACTGCAATGCATTTGGTTTGTCCTGGGATTTAAACCCAGGTTGGTGACAAAAGGCAGTGCTGAATAAACAGTTACCTGAAAACTGGTATTTTGGTAACGGAGTAAGCCAGGACCCTGAACCTTGGGGTACAGCCTCCGGGTCACCCCCCAAGTACACACATATTAAAAATATAACTTTGTCATAAGAGGGACATATATTTTTGATAAAGTGACTTTTTGCAGTTTTTGAAATACACAGGCAGAATGCTAATGGTGTGCTAATGTACAGGCAGAATGCCTGCCTTTGTAATGCATGAGGAACCAAATGGTGCATCATATGAGTCTATTCACGTTTGATATTCACTGGAAGTGTATATCAACAGAGAGGTGTGACACCTAGTGATCAACAGGTAATGATCTAATTGTTTACGCAAGAAGCAAAAGCCTGCTTCAAAAGGTTTTATTGATGGGGGTAGGGGTGGAGCAACCCAGGCAGGATATCAAAATGAGTAACCTTATTAAATATAAGAATACTATGAGATGTCCTTGGCTGAAAAGGATAAGAGTTACATATTTGTAATCGTGGGATTTAGCATATCTTTGGGAGTCTAAACACTGTATATGTACCTGCTGCTAAATGCCAGATATTAATATCTCTATTAATTTTCATATTACACTGTAATGTTGGGTATCTCTGCAAACGTCAGGTGTCACAGACTGTATTAATATATCTCACCTGACTGTGTGTATTACGGAACGGAAGTTATGCAATGATTTTCAGTAAATATGAAACTTTGGTTGAGTTCTGAGGAACCCCTGTTGTGATGAGCAGGAAAGGAGAATTTACAAGCCTGGTCATCAAAGACCAAATTGCTAATTGTTATGCTTGGCCTAGGGACCAAGGGAAGTGGATGTTTTTGTAAATGTGGTAATTCACACTTCAATGGAAGCCAAAAGAGCTTCAAAAACTTTTTGCTAGCCGTCGCGGCACCTAGGGTTAAAGAGATGAGTTTGACATAGTATATAAGTCAAAGCCACCCTTTACCCAAGTTGTTCATGTTGTTCATGCAAATGTTCTTCATGCAAATGTCTTCATGCATGTGTCCTGCATGTATTGCTGTGATGTCAACTGAAATATGGGAGAAGTGGCAGTCTGTATCCTGATGGCCTTCTGTCCTAATATTTAAGTAAGTGTCTATATTTTGCCTGTTATTTGTACATATTTGCTGTGTTCACCTTTATCAAGGAATAAAATCACTTTATTACTGCACCGACACACTTTATTCGAGCAAATACCCAGTATGTACCTGGCAGATACCTGGAATGCGCCGCTCCTCACCTCTAACAAGCCCCGTTGCATTTGCCTTCCCAGCCTGGGTTCATGCCTGGCTGATGGGCGGCTGATCTGTTAAATGATAATGATTAGGATTTAATAGGCTGCAATGCTTCGCGTGTCTACCAGATGGCATAAATTCATGAATTGTAATGCAGTATATATATATATACTGTGCAGTATTGCAGCCAGTGGGAATAAAATGCTTCAATCCCTGCCTGGAAAATAACTCAATGCACTCGGGCAGAAAACAGTCACAAACCTCAATACACCCGGGTATACCCGAATTCGTGGGACTAGCCGAGCTCGAATAAAGTGTGTCGCCAGTGTATATCTTAAGTCTCGTCCCAGTTCAAACCCAGGTATATATATATTTATATATAGTTTTGGTGTAAATTACAACTTGTCACAAGCTACCGTGACAAGCTTGTAATTAACTGGTGGCAGTGGTGGGAATGAACTGGACCTGGATTACACTATTCTGCGGGGTACTGTGATCCAGTGGGAACTTGATGGTAATTGTAAATTCCTGGGATTAAAGATATTGAACACACAGTGTACAACATATAACACAAGATATGGCACCTCCTCACTGTTCCCCTACTTGTGAGAAGCATTTCCTCCAGAACCAAAGTGCCGGCCATCCGTCTGACTGGAGCCGGGCACTGAGACCAGAGGAGTGCATCAAGTCGGCGCGGGGACCAGCAGCCAGCAAGGCTGAGAGAGAGACAGCAATCGGTGAGCATGAAACCCGGCAGGCTGAGCAAAGATCCACAGCTGCAGCTGCTGTAACCATCAGACATGTGGAGGGAGCGGGTGGTCTTGCACCAGGAGAGGTATTGGCCATTGCGGCGGCCAGTCCATTTTACCCAGAATTGCTGGCCCTGATGTTTGCGCAGGTAGAGATGTCCCCAGCAGAGCGGCTTGAGCAGCTGAAGCTGGCGATGATCCGACCCACTTATCCCCTCCCAGAGCCCGGCGCTCAAGCATCTCCGCTCTGGACTCCGTTGCCCCTTGCTGGGGTTAGTCCACCGGTGGCGGAGAAGCACCGGCAGTTGCTGCGGCACTGCCAACAAATGGGCCACAATAATGCCCAGTGCCCTGACCGTGCGCGGTCAGGCGAAGAAGCCCTTCAGGGCCAACGCTCACGAGCTGCGGAAAAGATGACCCAGTTAGCGGCATCCTCTGATGGCTCCCGCCCAGCCGGGGCGACAACCCTCCTCGGGACGTCTCCTGGAGGACCGGGACGGGCTGCATCAGCAACAGCGGTGGAGAGCAGCGGCCATCCACCTGATCCCGGCGGAGAACCAGCGGCGGCGGCAGAGAAGAAGCCGCCACTCCGGCATCCTGCCGGCGGCAGTTGTATTTGGGGGGAGGGACAGGGTTTGCGGGAGGGGGTTATTTTACCAAGTTTGCATGGAGCTGTGTTCCTCCACAAAGACCTGGGACCCTTGTTCTGCACCGTTTTACCTGTACCCAACCCGGGCGCTGTTGCAGCAGCGGCCCGGTGCTGCCCAGCCCAGATGGGCCCGGCGGCGGCCGCTCCAGTCCCCCTGCAATTGGGACCAACGAAGGCGGCGGTCTCTGCGGGGACCTGCAAGGTAAGCCAGACCAAGTCGCAGACTGACTCTGACTTAGGTTTCCCTATGACTGTACCCTGTTGTTTCACTATAGGGGTGACCGGGGGGTGGCAGGAGATAGGGGTACAAGGGGAGGGGAAGGACGGGCAGCTTGTAGGGCAGCTGGACGTCCCCATTACCCTGGTGGAGCAGCAAGGGGACTCTCAGTTAAGAGCCCCACTGTTGCAGCCTTGCTATGGGCTGGAGGTACCAGGGGTTTTGGCACAGTTAGACCACCCCCGGATTACCTGCCAGCCAAGAGCTAAGGTGGGTGCATCTGCACCAGCAACCCTGAGCTCATCCCTGGTAAGGGGGAGACAGTGTCAGGGAGATGGCCTCACTCAGGTGTCCCTAGGATCCAGGTTAGGATTAGCTAGGGAGAAGCGGAGTGAGGGGAGGCTGCAGGTAGGTAGCCAGCAGCAGATCTCAGTGAGAGAAGGAGGGCTAGTGGTAGCCAGGGGGGGAAAGCATCAGGTATTGACGCTAGAGTTTCCCTTTACCCTGTCAGAGCCCCAGGGGGATTCTCAGATCAGCAACCCCCTGTTGCAGCCTGGCTATGGGCTGGGGGTATCATGGGCAGTGGCCAGTTCTTACCACCCCTGGGATAACTGCCAGCCAAGAGCTAAGGCGGTTTCATCTGGAGAGATGCCCCATAGCTCATCCCTGGTAAGGGGGAGACAAGGTCAGGGAGGTAGGTGCACTCCGGTAGTTCCAGGGTCTGGGTTAGGATTGCCCAGGAAGGAGAGGAGTGCAGGTGGGCTGCAGGGAGGTAATCAGCAGGCTGAGGTGCTGGGCCTAGGGGAGGCTAGGCAGGGAGGCACCGTCGAGCAGGGGGAGATAGGAGGTCAGTGGGGTGTCAGGCAGCTGGCAGAAGCTAGGGGTGGGCTAGGTAGGCAGAAAGTCCCTTGCTCTGACGGGCCAGGAGTGACCCCCCTGACAGATTCCCCCGGGTCCCCAAAGGAGGGGCTGTGGGTAGATAGGCAGCCAGGGAGGAGAGTCAGGAGTATAGCGGAGCAGCTACGGGTGGGCACAGAGCCAGGGCAGGTAGGGTCCCTACAGAATGGTGACATAACCCTGTCCCAGACTTGGTTGACCGGAAAGCGACGGTCTGTGCTATATAGCTAGTCTCCTGTTGGGGCAGAGGGAGGCAAAGGAGAATGCCCGGCGTTGCAGGATCTGGACTTTACAATCCACTGTGTACTGGTCAATGCCGGAGGACAAATTTGCCAGGCCAATCCCTCAGGACGTATTGAGTGCGTCAAGAGCGCCAGTGGTATCCCAGGGCCATGGGGAGGCCGCTGGGGTACCAGGGCCCCTTGAGCAGGGGAGGTGTGACGGTAGTGAGGGTTTGGCCCGGGATTAACGGGGTTACCCCCCAAGGGCCCCCCTCTAACCTCGCCAGGGACACAAGGGGTTAACTGGGCTGAGGCCCAGAACTGTGACTTAACCCTTGTTAAATAACATGAAAATGCTTATTCCCCTGTGTAAATGTATTCTCCCCTGTTCCCCTGTCCCATTGTAATGTCTGGGTTAATCAGTACCTGCATAACACACACACTGGATCATCAGGGGTTAACTGTGTAAGCCCAGTGGGCTAGTTAATGCGTTATCTGTGTATTCCCTTTGCCTCATGGGCCTGCAACTGCCTGTGTCAGCTTGTAAGTGGATTGCCTTGTATGGGTGGCCTCTTATGAGAAATAGCTGCAGGGCAGGGATGTCTGGAACATGAGGGGAAAGGGGGAGAATATTTTAACCTGTCTTGCCTGCCAGCAAGGTATTCTTAGCTGGTGTCTTAGAGAAGAGAAGGTTTTAGAACCCCACATGATAGATGCAGATGGGGGAATGCAAGCTTGTGCCTAAATATTGGTTCTCTGTGTTTTAAAACTGCAATGCATTTGGTTTGTCCTGGGATTTAAACCCAGGTTGGTGACAAAAGGCAGTGCTGAATAAACAGTTACCTGAAAACTGGTATTTTGGTAACGGAGTAAGCCAGGACCCTGAGCCTTGGGGTACAGCCTCCGGGTCACCCCCCAAGTACACACATATTAAAAATATAACTTTGTCATAAGAGGGACATATATTTTTGATAAAGTGACTTTTTGCAGTTTTTGAAATACAGAGGCAGAATGCTAATGGTGTGCTAATGTACAGGCAGAATGCCTGCCTTTGTAATGCATGAGGAACCAAATGGTGCATCATATGAGTCTATTCACGTTTGATATTCACTGGAAGTGTATATCAACAGAGAGGTGTGACACCTAGTGATCAACAGGTAATGACCTAATTGTTTATGCAAGAAGCAAAAGCCTGCTTCAAAAGGTTTTATTGATGGGGGTAGGGGTGGAGCAACCCAGGCAGGATATCAAAATGAGTAACCTTATTAAATATAAGAATACTATGAGATGTCCTTGGCTGAAAAGGATAAGAGTTACATATTTGTAATCGTGGGATTTAGCATATCTTTGGGAGTCTAAACACTGTATATGTACCTGCTGCTAAATGCCAGATATTAATATCTCTATTAATTTTCATATTACACTGTAATGTTGGGTATCTCTGCAAACGTCAGGTGTCACAGACTGTATTAATATATCTCACCTGACTGTGTGTATTACGGAACGGAAGTTATGCAATGATTTTCAGTAAATATGAAACTTTGGTTGAGTTCTGAGGAACCCCTGTTGTGATGAGCAGGAAAGGAGAATTTACAAGCCTGGTCATCAAAGACCAAATTGCTAATTGTTATGCTTGGCCTAGGGACCAAGGGAAGTGGATGTTTTTGTAAATGTGGTAATTCACACTTCAATGGAAGCCAAAAGAGCTTCAAAGACTTTTTGCTAGCCGTCGCGGCACCTAGGGTTAAAGAGATGAGTTTGACATAGTATATAAGTCAAAGCCACCCTTTACCCAAGTTGTTCATGTTGTTCATGCAAACGTTCTTCATGCAAATGTCTTCATGCATGTGTCCTGCATGTATTGTTGTGATGTCAACTGAAATATGGGAGAAGTGGCAGTCTGTATCCTGATGGCCTTCTGTCCTAATATTTAAGTAAGTGTCTATATTTTGCCTGTTATTTGTACATATTTGCTGTGTTCACCTTTATCAAGGAATAAAATCACTTTATTATATCTTAAGTCTCGTTCCAGTTCAAACCCAGGTATATATATTTATATATAGTTTTGGTGTAAATTACAACTTGTCACAAGCTACCGTGACACTGATCCAGCAGCATGGTCCCCAGATGCCATCAAAGCCTTTGAGTTTCTTAAAAAAGCTTTCGTCTCTGCCTCCATCCTTCGTCACCCGGACACGTCTCTTCCTTTCACCCTTGAGGTTGACACTCCGGATGTGGGAGCTGGGGCGGTACTCTCGCAAAGGTCCTCACCCCAAGAAATACTCTATCCTTGTGGATTCTTTTCTAGGAAATTCTCTTCGGCCGAGAGAAATTATGATGTCGGGAACCGTGAACTTTTGGCTATCAAGTTAGCCTTGCAAGAATGGAGACACCTCCTCGAGGGTACCAAAGAGCAAGTAGCAATCCTCACCGATCAGAAAACCTTATTGTATATTGAGGGGGCTCGTCGTCTGGGATCCCGTCAAGCGCGTTGGGCACTTTTTCTCTTGTTTCAATTACACAATTTCGTATATTCCAGGTACCAAGAATATCAAGGCCGATGCACTTTCTCGTCAATTCTCTACAGAGGAAGGATCCAACGAATCTTCAGAGTCTATTCTTCCTACAAAATACATTATTTCTGCCAATACTTTCGACATCATGGATGAGATCACCAAAGCCCAGGCTCATATCCCTAGGAGATTTAAGGTGTACGCTGCTCCACGTTTTCGCCACAAGATATTGGAGTGGGGGCATTCTTCCAGATCAGCTGGTCATCCTGGCTTCAAGAGGACAGTGGATCTTATTAAACTGACCTTTTGGTGGCCTAATATGAGTAAAACATTTTTTATTTCACCAGAGCTTGTCCAGTTTGTGCTCAGAGCAAGTCCGCCCGAAACAAGCCATCCGGTCTTCTCCTTCCCCTTCCTATTCCGGAACGGCCTTGGAAGCATATTTCCATGGACTTTATTGTGGAACTTCCTCCTTCTAAGGGGATGAATACGATCCTTGTAGTAGTGGACAGATTTTCTAAGCACACACACTTTGTACCCCTCAAGGGTCTCCCCAATTCAGCTACCTTGGCTGACATATTTTCTAAAGAAATTTTCAGGCTACACAGCGTTCCACTCACCATTGTCTCGGACAGGGGTACTCAATTAATTTCTAAGTTTTGGCGAGCATTCTCTCAGATACTTGGCATATCCCTCCTCTTCTCCTCAGGTTACCACCCACAGACCAACGGCCAGACAGAGAGAATGAATCAGACCTTTGAGCAGTATCTCAGATGCTTTGTGTCAGAATCTCAAGACAACTGGGTGGACCAACTACCCTGGGAGGAGTTCGCAATTAATTAATCGAAGAATGAATCCACACAAGAAACGCCTTTCTTCATTAATTTTGGGTTCCACCCCAGCAGCCTTCCTCTCTCTTCCCTGCCCTCTGGTGTACCTGCAGCAGATATCCAAGTTTCTAATCTACAAGACTCCTGGAAAAAGATTCAAAAAACCTTGCAAGGGGCCGTCCAAAAACAAAAGGCTCAAGCAGATCGGCGACGTCAGGTGGCTCCGGAGTAGAAACCTGGAGACAGAGTCTGGCTTTCTTCAAAAAATATTAAACTTAAAACTCCTTCTCAGAAGCTGGCGCCCAGATTCTTGGGTCCCTTCAAGGTCCTCGAACTGATCAATCATGTAGCCTATCGTCTTTCACTACCTCCCACCATGAGGATACCCTCAGTGTTCCACGTTTCCCTTCTGAAACCCTTCGTTCCGAATGTACATTTTCCAGACCATTCTCATAGACCCAACCCCATCGTAATACAAGGGCAACAAGAATTTGAGGGAATATAATCGATTCATGTTTTTCTAGGGGCAAACTTCAGTTCCTCGTTCATTGGAAGGGATATGGTCCGGAGGAACGGTCCTGGGTACCTTGTCATCACATTCATGCCCCAGCTCTTCTTAAACATTTTCGGCAGAAATTTCCTCACAAACCTTGGGAGGATCGTCCGGAGTCCTATCCTCAAGGGGGGGGGGGATACATTAAGGGATCGGTGGACACTATTGGGGTACACTATCCTTAGACCCCATGATTCGAGAGAAAGTTAGTACCGGCCCTCGCATTGTGTTCCGTAAAGTGGCTACTCTGGGGAATTCTTTATCACCGAGCATGCTACGGTCTAATAAGCCCTGAACATGAGGTCATCATTCTTTCCCAAATTACAAGGTTCTTTTAGGTGTGGACGTTGTAAGATTTGCCCTTTAATGACCAAATCGACACATTTCTGCAACCGGGATGGGACAGGCAAATTTAAGATAAAATCATTCATGTCTTGTCAAATTGAGTTTGTGGTTTATTTATTGATATGTGGATGCAGCAAACAATATGAGGGCCTCACAAGTAGAGTCCTTAAGATTCATATCCTTGAGCATCTGAGGTTGATACGAAATAATGATATGCTGCATCCGGTATCAAAACATATCAATACTTGTCCGTTGGGTTCAGTAAGATCCTTACAATGCATAGCACTTGAGCATATCATCTCCTCACCCCCTCGTGGATGTGATAGGGTTAAAATCTTGCACCAGCGAGAAGCGAATTGGATCTTTACGTTAAATACTCTGCAACCCAACAGATTAAATATTGAATGGGACTTGCGATGTTTCTTATAATATGTTCCTTTATAAGATGTCTTGTATATTTTGCCTTTTTTATTAAGTATCTGGGCATTCATAATTTTTTCTTTATAGGTACTATGAATACAAAAAAACAAGAAACACAGCGCACAACGCTCATAGTGCATTAAATGATATCTTTAGTAACCAAAATAAGAAGGTAAGTATTGTGCGTACATAAAACAAAATTTAAACAAGCATTTCAGGGTTATTGTTACCCAAGCACCAACGGACGCCTGTGATGGTCTCGTGGCTCTCTCCTTCTCACTCCAACAACCTCGATGTAGGGCCTGGAAAATCTCCACTCCAAACGCTGGTGTTTTGGCCTCTCGCCTTAGGGAAAGGCTAGTGCAGCTTCAGCAGTCCAGAAAAAGACCTCCGCTTATATGCGTTGTGCCCGTCACTGCATAAATCTCGTGTATAACGGAGCAGCGGAGTACACGCGGTTTTGCGTCCTGGTCGAGAGCTTCTTCCGGGTCTGTGACGTCACAAGATCGCGAGACTTCGTCGCAAGTCTGCAGGACACCGGATCAGTTCTCTGGGAGTGCTGGGATGTAGAGGGTTCGCAAATGTCATCAATCCTACGCGTTTCGAAACCACAGAGGGTCTCTTCATCAGGGAATAAAGACTTATGAGTCTATTGGCATTTTATACCCCTCCAGCGTCACTGATTAGTCCCTCAATTAGGGTTTGAACCAATCGCAACGCAACGGGGAGGAGTCGGAAAGCTCCATGGCAACAGAGAATGCATCCTAACAAAAAAACTAAAAACAACTTTATTTAAACATATAATAACAAACAATTTCAAAAAGAGGACTCTAAAATAAAGAGAAAAGAATTAGTACACACTAATATTTGTAGATGTGTTGGAATATATATAGTGATTCTAAGAACCACCAACAGAATTATATTCGAAAAAGAAGCACGAGCTAAAAAATCAATATATACCTTAAAACCATAAATTAATAAAATGTTAAAAAGATTTTTCTTTAAAAGCTTAATATATAAAATATACCAGCTCAGAATATAAATGTAATTTCTAAATACATGACCTAGCTATATCACCAGTGTGAGGTGGTCAGTAAAGGGACCATATATCTATATCCTCATTGAGACCTCCCGGATATAATGTGCCCAATTTATATATCCAGAAGGTCTCTTGAAAGGATAAATCCTTAACCCTATCCCCACCCCTTCTGCTCCTGGGCACGTGTTTGATACCCTTAAAGCGCAGGGATATGGGGTCTTTATTGTGATGTAAGGCATAGTGCTTAGAGAGGCTATGAGTTAACAGACCATGTTTTATGTTTCGTATATGTTCTTGTATACGTGTTTTTAATTGGCGTTTAGTGCGCCCTACATAGAACAAGCCACACGGGCATTCAATTAAATATACAATATGATCCGAATTACAATTAATAAAATCAGATATTTCATAAATTTCCTCAGTTTTTGGACACACAAGAGTTTTGCTATTAGAGTGTAAGTGTTTGCACACTGAACATTTTCCACATTTGAAGTTTCCACAAGGTTTTTTAATATTTAACCATCTTTTTTCTCCCACAGGTGTAGTTTTAATATTTATGTCACTAGGGGACAGAGCATTCTTTAGATTTTTTGCTCTTCTATAAATAAACCTTGGGAACTTAGAAATGTGTGTTCCCAAAATTGGGTCATTTGACAGGATTGACCAGTGCTTCTTTACAATCCTCTCTATATGTGAAGTCATGGAATTATAATTTGTAATAAAAGCGACATTACATTTTTCCTCACTTATAATTTGTTTCTTTTGATGTTTCGTTTTTGGAACGAGCATTTGATTCCTATCTATTTTTCTCACCCTATCAAGATCATCAGTAAGTTTTTTGAGGGGATAACCTCTTTCTAGGAATCTTGAGGTTAAGTCACCCGCCTGTTTTTCAAAGTCTGTGTCCAAACTACAGTTTTTTCTCAACCTGTAAAATTGGCCCCCAGGTATATTTTGAATCCAAGATTTTTTATGGTTACTTGAGGCCATCAGGAGGTTATTTGAATCCACTTCCTTGAAATAAGTTTTACTTATAAGGTTTCCCTCATCAGACACCCTCAAATTCAAATCTAAGAAGTTAATTTCCTTGACACTTTCCACATGGGTAAATGTCAAGTTTCTGGTGTTATTGTTTATATACTTCAAAAAAAGGCTTACAGAATGTTGGTCCCCATCCCACAGACATATAATGTCGTCTATAAAGCGACGCCAAATAATGATATTTCCTCTAAAGGGATTGTTATTAAGGATGCACTTATGCTCCCATTCTCCCATATACAGGTTTGCGAAACTGGGGGCAAATCTAGTGCCCATCGCAGTTCCGCAAACCTGCAGGAAAAATTCCTCCAGAAACATAAAATAATTATGTTTCAGGATAAAGTTGATGGAATCCAGGATGAAGTTTTTGTTTAAATCATGTAATTCGGCATCGCTAGATAGAAAAATTTTTACCGATGCTAGGCCCTGTTGATGTGGTATATTAGTGTATAGGGCCTGCACATCACAAGTTAACCATCTATATGAATCCTTCCACTTTAAGTTTTGTAACAAGTTGAGCAATGACGTGGAGTCCCTTAGATGGGAGGGGAGTTTTTCGACATAGGGTTGCAAAAGTGGTCAACATACTGGGACAAATTGGCTGTTAAACTATCTATACCTGAAATTATTGGTCTGCCTGGGGGATTTGTTATTGATTTGTGGGTTTTTGGGAGGTGATAAAATATCGGGATCTTGGGGAAACTTGTAAACAAAAATTCATACTCAATCTTGGTGATAACACCAGAGTTTAATGCTTGATCCAATAGTGATCTAAGTAAATTTAGAAAGTCCACTGTTGGATCTTTTTTAAGCCTAGAGTATGAAGTGGTGTCATTCAGGAGTCGCAAAGCTTCTCCTTCATAGTCCTTTCGGTTCTGTAGAACGACACCACCTCCCTTATCCGCCTGTCTAATTATCAGATTATTATTCTCCTTCAGGAATTTTAATGCTAAATTTTCTTTTTTAGTGAGATTATGTTTTATGTCACTCGACTTCATATTACTACTCATTAGATTAAAGTCATTGTTAACCATGTTGAAAAAGGTCTCAACATGGTGACCTTTAGAATGGGAGGGGTAAAATTTAGATTTCCCCTTAAAGTGCGTGTGCCTCAAACCTTGTGTGAGTTCTAAATTCTCACCTATAACAACCTCGGGTGGAACAATAGACACTCCTGTTTTATTTGGAACTTCATTACCTTCCTTATCTAGTTTAATAAAATGTCTCTTTAATGTGAGGTTTCGCATGAATTTTTGGAGGTCAGTGTGTAATTGAAATGAGTTCGGTAGGCATGAGCGTGAAAATGTCAAACCCCTGTCTAGAACCTTTTTTTGGTCAGTGGTTAAAATAACTGAGGATAAGTTAAAAATACCACGAGAGGGAGATGTCACACATCTTTCTCGTAGCCTCTTTTCTTTAATTCTGGCCCCTCCTCTAGTTCCTCTTCTGGTAGGGTTCTTTTCTTTCTCTCCTCTGACAGAGATTTTTGGGAGGTTTCCACACATTCCCCCTTCTTTTTCGGATCCAGGTGTCTTTTTCTGACTGAGTCCAAAAAAGAAGACGGGGAATGCTGGGCTGGTGATTGAGTTTTGGCAATAGGTGTATAGGGCCTATTATCCCTATGTGTATCAAATTCTTTCTGGCCGTATCTAAAATTGGGGATATAATTCCTCCCTTTATAATTGGGATTTCTAAAATGCCCTTCATGTCTAGGGGGAGGGAAATGTTCATCAAATCTGGGGGGACCTCTTCTCTCCCCATAATATTGATTCTCCCATCCTCTATTGGCAGGGTGGAAATTGGGATTTTGATGTCTTTGTGTATTGTTGACTCTATTTTGTGAGTAGGAAGAATCCCTACCTTCCCTATTTTGAGAATGAGTTTTGGAGGGTCTACCCCTCTCAGCATCTTTTGCCCAATTTCTCTGTCTGTTATTGTCATAATCAGACTTATCCCTATAAAATTTCTCGTGCTTCTTCTTCAAAATTTCACCCTCCGCATGCTCGAGCTTCATGCGGAGGTCATGCTCTATTTCTGAGCAATCATGTTCTATTACAAGTGGCTCAAGTAATTTGACAACATCTGTTACCTCTTTGTCAATAATTTTTAATGACTTGGTTCTTTCATAGATAATGAGTTTCATGAGGGCCATGGAACAGTCATCCAAAATTCTGTTCCACTCCTTCATGAAATGTGCATCATCTTTACCGAAAGTAGGTAGTTTTTTAATACGTAGGCCCCTAGGGGCCCTATCACATTCTACATATTTTTGAATTGTTCTTTTTTCAAGATACAATTTATTTTCGGTCAAGAGTAATTGTTCTAAAACTTTAAAATGCTTCTCAACTGAAACCCTCATATCCTCACTCTCAGGGACCACTACATGATTATCAGAGAATAATAAGTCAAAATTAGCATCACGTTTCTGTCTGCAATTTACCAGACTCCACACCATATTGGAGGAGGGGTGACAGGTAGAAATGAAAGTGTGCAGCACCAAGAGCAATAGAGTAGTGAAATAGGTGAACAAAAGAAAAGTGCGCAACAACAATATATAAATAACGTGATGAATGTGATACAATTAAATAGGTGACCTTGTGTATAGTATGAATATTTATGGAGCGTCTGCAGCTGTGACACCAGGGATGGCTCTGGTCCCCCCTAAATGCACACAAAAAAACAAGAAACACAGCGCACAACGCTCATAGTGCATTAAATGATATCTTTAGTAACCAAAATAAGAAGGTAAGTATTGTGCGTACATAAAACAAAATTTAAACAAGCATTTCAGGGTTATTGTTACCCAAGCACCAACGGACGCCTGTGATGGTCTCGTGGCTCTCTCCTTCTCACTCCAACAACCTCGATGTAGGGCCTGGAAAATCTCCACTCCAAACGCTGGTGTTTTGGCCTCTCGCCTTAGGGAAAGGCTAGTGCAGCTTCAGCAGTCCAGAAAAAGACCTCCGCTTATATGCGTTGTGCCCGTCACTGCATAAATCTCGTGTATAACGGAGCAGCGGAGTACACGCGGTTTTGCGTCCTGGTCGAGAGCTTCTTCCGGGTCTGTGACGTCACAAGATCGCGAGACTTCGTCGCAAGTCTGCAGGACACCGGATCATATCCCTGCGCTTTAAGGGTATCAAACACGTGCCCAGGAGCAGAAGGGGTGGGGATAGGGTTAAGGATTTATCCTTTCAAGAGACCTTCTGGATATATAAATTGGGCACATTATATCCGGGAGGTCTCAATGAGGATATAGATATATGGTCCCTTTACTGACCACCTCACACTGGTGATATAGCTAGGTCATGTATTTAGAAATTACATTTATATTCTGAGCTGGTATATTTTATATATTAAGCTTTTAAAGAAAAATCTTTTTAACATTTTATTAATTTATGGTTTTAAGGTATATATTGATTTTTTAGCTCGTGCTTCTTTTTTGAATATAATTCTGTTGGTGGTTCTTAGAATCACTATATATATTCCAACACATCTACAAATATTAGTGTGTACTAATTCTTTTCTCTTTATTTTAGAGTCCTCTTTTTGAAATTGTTTGTTATATGTTTAAATAAAGTTGTTTTTAGTTTTTTTGTTAGGATGCATTCTCTGTTGCCATGGAGCTTTCCGACTCCTCCCCGTTGCGTTGCGATTGGTTCAAACCCTAATTGAGGGACTAATCAGTGACGCTGGAGGGGTATAAAATGCCAATAGACTCATAAGTCTTTTATCCCTGATGAAGAGACCCTCTGTGGTTTCGAAACGCGTAGGATTGATGACATTTGCGAACCCTCTACATCCCAGCACTCCCAGAGAACTGATCCGGTGTCCTGCAGACTTGCGACGAAGTCTCGCGATCTTGTGACGTCACAGACCCGGAAGAAGCTCTCGACCAGGACGCAAAACCGCGTGTACTCCGCTGCTCCGTTATACACGAAATTTATGCAGTGACGGGCACAACGCATACAGTATAAGCGGAGGTCTTTTTCTGGACTGCTGAAGCTGCACTAGCCTTTCCCTAAGGCGAGAGGCCAAAACACCAGCGTTTGGAGTGGAGATTTTCCAGGCCCTACATCGAGGTTGTTGGAGTGAGAAGGAGAGAGCCACGAGACCATCACAGGCGTCCGTTGGTGCTTGGGTAACAATAACCCTGAAATGCTTGTTTAAATTTTGTTTTATGTACGCACAATACTTACCTTCTTATTTTGGTTACTAAAGATATCATTTAATGCACTATGAGCGTTGTGCGCTGTGTTTCTTGTTTTTTTGTGTGCATTTAGGGGGGACCAGAGCCATCCCTGGTGTCACAGCTGCAGACGCTCCATAAATATTCATACTATACACAAGGTCACCTATTTAATTGTATCACATTCATCACGTTATTTATATATTGTTGTTGCGCACTTTTCTTTTGTTCACCTATTTCACTACTCTATTGCTCTTGGTGCTGCACACTTTCATTTCTACCTGTCACCCCTCCTCCAATATGGTGTGGAGTCTGGTAAATTGCAGACAGAAACGTGATGCTAATTTTGACTTATTATTCTCTGATAATCATGTAGTGGTCCTTGAGAGTGAGGATATGAGGGTTTCAGTTGAGAAGCATTTTAAAGTTTTAGAACAATTACTCTTGACCGAAAATAAATTGTATCTTGAAAAAAGAACAATTCAAAAATATGTAGAATGTGATAGGGCCCCTAGGGGCCTACGTATTAAAAAACTACCTACTTTCGGTAAAGATGATGCACATTTCATGAAGGAGTGGAACAGAATTTTGGATGACTGTTCCATGGCCCTCATGAAACTCATTATCTATGAAAGAACCAAGTCATTAAAAATTATTGACAAAGAGGTAACAGATGTTGTTAAATTACTTGAGCCACTTGTAATAGAACATGATTGCTCAGAAATAGAGCATGACCTCCGCATGAAGCTCGAGCATGCGGAGGGTGAAATTTTGAAGAAGAAGCACGAGAAATTTTATAGGGATAAGTCTGATTATGACAATAACAGACAGAGAAATTGGGCAAAAGATGCTGAGAGGGGTAGACCCTCCAAAACTCATTCTCAAAATAGGGAAGGTAGGGATTCTTCCTACTCACAAAATAGAGTCAACAATACACAAAGACATCAAAATCCCAATTTCCACCCTGCCAATAGAGGATGGGAGAATCAATATTATGGGGAGAGAAGAGGTCCCCCCAGATTTGATGAACATTTCCCTCCCCCTAGACATGAAGGGCATTTTAGAAATCCCAATTATAAAGGGAGGAATTATATCCCCAATTTTAGATACGGCCAGAAAGAATTTGATACACATAGGGATAATAGGCCCTATACACCTATTGCCAAAACTCAATCACCAGCCCAGCATTCCCCGTCTTCTTTTTTGGACTCAGTCAGAAAAAGACACCTGGATCCGAAAAAGAAGGGGGAATGTGTGGAAACCTCCCAAAAATCTCTGTCAGGGGAGAGAAAGAAAAGAACCCTACCAGAAGAGGAACTAGAGGAGGGGCCAGAATTAAAGAAAAGAGGCTACGAGAAAGATGTGTGACATCTCCCTCTCGTGGTATTTTTAACTTATCCTCAGTTATTTTAACCACTGACCAAAAAAAGGTTCTAGACAGGGGTTTGACATTTTCACGCTCATGCCTACCGAACTCATTTCAATTATACACTGACCTCCAAAAATTCATGCGAAACCTCACATTAAAGAGACATTTTATTAAACTAGATAAGGAAGGTTATGAAGTTCCAAATAAAACAGGAGTGTCTATTGTTCCACCCGAGGTTGTTATAGGTGAGAATTTAGAACTCACACAAGGTTTGAGGCACACGCACTTTAAGGGGAAATCTAAATTTTACCCCTCCCATTCTAAAGGTCACCATGTTGAGACCTTTTTCAACATGGTTAACAATGACTTTAATCTAATGAGTAGTAATATGAAGTCGAGTGACATAAAACATAATCTCACTAAAAAAGAAAATTTAGCATTAAAATTCCTGAAGGAGAATAATAATCTGATAATTAGACAGGCGGATAAGGGAGGTGGTGTCGTTCTACAGAACCGAAAGGACTATGAAGGAGAAGCTTTGCGACTCCTGAATGACACCACTTCATACTCTAGGCTTAAAAAAGATCCAACAGTGGACTTTCTAAATTTACTTAGATCACTATTGGATCAAGCATTAAACTCTGGTGTTATCACCAAGATTGAGTATGAATTTTTGTTTACAAGTTTCCCCAAGATCCCGATATTTTATCACCTCCCAAAAACCCACAAATCAATAACAAATCCCCCAGGCAGACCAATAATTTCAGGTATAGATAGTTTAACAGCCAATTTGTCCCAGTATGTTGACCACTTTTTGCAACCCTATGTCGAAAAACTCCCCTCCCATCTAAGGTACTCCACGTCATTGCTCAACTTGTTACAAAACTTAAAGTGGAAGGATTCATATAGATGGTTAACTTGTGATGTGCAGGCCCTATACACTAATATACCACATCAACAGGGCCTAGCATCGGTAAAAAAATTTCTATCTAGCGATGCCGAATTACATGATTTAAACAAAAACTTCATCCTGGATTCCATCAACTTTATCCTGAAACATAATTATTTTATGTTTCTGGAGGAATTTTTCCTGCAGGTTTGCGGAACTGCGATGGGCACTAGATTTGCCCCCAGTTTCGCAAACCTGTATATGGGAGAATGGGAGCATAAGTGCATCCTTAATAACAATCCCTTTAGAGGAAATATCATTATTTGGCGTCGCTTTATAGACGACATTATATGTCTGTGGGTTGGGGACCAACATTCTGTAAGCCTTTTTTTGAAGTATATAAACAATAACACCAGAAACTTGACATTTACCCATGTGGAAAGTGTCAAGGAAATTAACTTCTTAGATTTGAATTTGAGGGTGTCTGATGAGGGAAACCTTATAAGTAAAAGTTATTTCAAGGAAGTGGATTCAAATAACCTCCTGATGGCCTCAAGTAACTATAAAAAATCTTGGATTCAAAATATACCTGGGGGCCAATTTTACAGGTTGAGAAAAAACTGTAGTTTGGACACAGACTTTGAAAAACAGGCGGGTGACTTAACCTCAAGATTCCTAGAAAGAGGTTATCCCCTCAAAAAACTTACTGATGATCTTGATAGGGTGAGAAAAATAGATAGGAATCAAATGCTCGTTCCAAAAACGAAACATCAAAAGAAACAAATTATAAGTGAGGAAAAATGTAATGTCGCTTTTATTACAAATTATAATTCCATGACTTCACATATAGAGAGGATTGTAAAGAAGCACTGGTCAATCCTGTCAAATGACCCAATTTTGGGAACACACATTTCTAAGTTCCCAAGGTTTATTTATAGAAGAGCAAAAAATCTAAAGAATGCTCTGTCCCCTAGTGACATAAATATTAAAACTACACCTGTGGGAGAAAAAAGATGGTTAAATATTAAAAAACCTTGTGGAAACTTCAAATGTGGAAAATGTTCAGTGTGCAAACACTTACACTCTAATAGCAAAACTCTTGTGTGTCCAAAAACTGAGGAAATTTATGAAATATCTGATTTTATTAATTGTAATTCGGATCATATTGTATATTTAATTGAATGCCCGTGTGGCTTGTTCTATGTAGGGCGCACTAAACGCCAATTAAAAACACGTATACAAGAACATATACGAAACATAAAACATGGTCTGTTAACTCATAGCCTCTCTAAGCACTATGCCTTACATCACAATAAAGACCCCATATCCCTGCGCTTTAAGGGTATCAAACACGTGCCCAGGAGCAGAAGGGGTGGGGATAGGGTTAAGGATTTATCCTTTCAAGAGACCTTCTGGATATATAAATTGGGCACATTATATCCGGGAGGTCTCAATGAGGATATAGATATATGGTCCCTTTACTGACCACCTCACACTGGTGATATAGCTAGGTCATGTATTTAGAAATTACATTTATATTCTGAGCTGGTATATTTTATATATTAAGCTTTTAAAGAAAAATCTTTTTAACATTTTATTAATTTATGGTTTTAAGGTATATATTGATTTTTTAGCTCGTGCTTCTTTTTCGAATATAATTCTGTTGGTGGTTCTTAGAATCACTATATATATTCCAACACATCTACAAATATTAGTGTGTACTAATTCTTTTCTCTTTATTTTAGAGTCCTCTTTTTGAAATTGTTTGTTATTATATGTTTAAATAAAGTTGTTTTTAGTTTTTTTGTTAGGATGCATTCTCTGTTGCCATGGAGCTTTCCGACTCCTCCCCGTTGCGTTGCGATTGGTTCAAACCCTAATTGAGGGACTAATCAGTGACGCTGGAGGGGTATAAAATGCCAATAGACTCATAAGTCTTTTATCCCTGATGAAGAGACCCTCTGTGGTTTCGAAACGCGTAGGATTGATGACATTTGCGAACCCTCTACATCCCAGCACTCCCAGAGAACTGATCCGGTGTCCTGCAGACTTGCGACGAAGTCTCGCGATCTTGTGACGTCACAGACCCGGAAGAAGCTCTCGACCAGGACGCAAAACCGCGTGTACTCCGCTGCTCCGTTATACACGAGATTTATGCAGTGACGGGCACAACGCATACAGTATAAGCGGAGGTCTTTTTCTGGACTGCTGAAGCTGCACTAGCCTTTCCCTAAGGCGAGAGGCCAAAACACCAGCGTTTGGAGTGGAGATTTTCCAGGCCCTACATCGAGGTTGTTGGAGTGAGAAGGAGAGAGCCACGAGACCATCACAGGCGTCCGTTGGTGCTTGGGTAACAATAACCCTGAAATGCTTGTTTAAATTTTGTTTTATGTACGCACAATACTTACCTTCTTATTTTGGTTACTAAAGATATCATTTAATGCTCTATGAGCGTTGTGCGCTGTGTTTCTTGTTTTTTTGTGTGCATTTAGGGGGGACCAGAGCCATCCCTGGTGTCACAGCTGCAGACGCTCCATAAATATTCATACTATACACAAGGTCACCTATTTAATTGTATCACATTCATCACGTTATTTATATATTGTTGTTGCGCACTTTTCTTTTGTTCACCTATTTCAGGTACTATGAATGTATTCTTCCAATTTTATTTAATCGAATATTTTGGTTTTTGCCTATGCCTGTTGTCCATCTACCCCCCCCTTTCCCCTCTCCTTCCCCTTTCTTCCTTCCCCCTCCCCCTCTTGCCCCCTTCCTTTCTGTCCCTGGTTCCCTGGATCCTATAATAGCGATTCAGTGTTCCATCTCCTGATGTATTTTATTATTTTTCATCAGGATTTAGTTATACTGTAGTTGACCATTTTAAAATGGTTTAACCTCTTTTACTCTGGGATCGTAATTGCGTTATTGGTTATCTATCTTGCCAGGGTTTTTAATTATGTTGCAACTGTTTTTACATGTTTTAGGTACATGGCAAAACTCAGATAATCGTTAAGGCCAGCTGGTACCATGGTTCCCAGCTGAACTATCCACCTGCATTCCCTTCTCAACAGGGCCCCCTCCAGGTCACCACCACGAATGCCTAGGGTGACCCTGTTGAAAGCGAATGCAGAGAGCACAGCCAGATCAGAACCATGGTTTTGTAAAAAATGCCTAGCCACCGATGTGATTTTATAAAAAGAATCTAAGTCCCGCTGTGCATTCTTAATGTTCCGGCTGTGTTCTAAGATCCTAAAACGTACTTCCCTTGTGGTCATGCCAATATAGACAAGACAAGACCATAAGGGCAAGATAGATGATATATGACGCCTTTGCTCATACAATTAAGAAAATTAAAGATCTTATAGATGCATGTAACAGCTGTGTCTGAAAAATGGTTAGTCTGATGCATAAATATGCACACTGAGCAACTGTCACATTTAAATAATCCCGTTTTTCTAAAACTAGAAAGAAAAGTGGTCCCGACCTGAGGGACAGACAGCCGTGGACCAGACAATCTCGCAGATTGGGTGATCTACGGCTGGTAAGATTTACATTCTCACCCAGCGAGTTTTTAAGGTCTTGGTCCATCATTATAATGTCCCAATGTTTAGCCAAAATCCTCCTCAGGTCGGGCCACTGTTGGCTGAAGGTGCTAACAAATCTGATTTTGCGTTGGCCTCTATATTTGGGCTTCTGTTCCAGAAGAGCCTCTCTATTACTGGCAAGACTGTTGTTAAAACCCTTCCTGACACAGGTTTGGCAATAACCTCTCCTGATGAATCTTTCATTGAGTTCTTGTGCTCTAATCTGGAAAGTGTCACTGGAGGAGCAGTTACTCTTGATCCTTAATAACTCACCAGTGGGGATCCCCCTGAACTTGTGTGCCGGATGTGCACTGGTAGCGTGTAGCACAGAGTTGGTTGCTGTTTCCTTATGGAAAATATCCATGGTCAAGCAACCACCAGCGCCTATCGCTATCCTCAGGTCAAGAAACTGGTGGAACTGACAGAGTAAGTTAGCTTGATGTTGTATGTGTTATGGTTGAGATAATCAATGAGGCCTGTGAAATCCATGGCAGAACCCTGCCAGATTACCAGGACATCATCGATAAATCGTCTGCTATGCGAGTGTAAGCCACAGAATTAAATCACGCCCTACGCGTTTCGTCATAACAATGACTTTATCAGGGGATGCTTGTTAAGTATACCCTCCCAGGATATATAGGGAGAATTGAATCGTTAATTAGTCATGCACCTGTAGTATCTTTAGAAACAAATTGAAAAATTGACATTGCAAATTTTATTTGATGAGAGCCCAGCATGAAACTAGCTATTAGATTCATCAAATTAAATTTACAATATCAATTTGTTTTTAAGACACTACATGTGCATGTATAATTAATGATTTAATTCTCCCAATATATACTGGGAGGGTATACCTTACAAGCATCCCCTAATGAAGTCATGGTTATGACAAAACGCGTAGGGCGTGGTTTAATTGTGTGGCTTACACTCGCAAGTGCAAAACAGAAATTGTGAGGCGCTACTAGTGAAGGTGAAAATAAATAAATAAATAAATAAATCTAAATATATGATATATAAGTGTGCTCAAATATGATAATGGCAAACTTCGCTGCTCAACCCTCTTTGGAGAAGTTCCAGATTTCTCCTTTCTTGAATGCTGAAGAGAAGCTTGTGGGGAGCGCAGGTGTCACCATATATATACAAAGGAAAAATAAATATAGTGTAGTATGTCTAAACAGGTACAGCAATCAACACAGGAATCATGAATGGAAACTCACATTCTGCCTGTTGTAATATAGCATTTGAAACAGCAATAGATGCAGTGAATGGATTCAGCACTGTGCAGGGGGGTCTGGCTTGTGGACACTCCCTGATGTCAGCAGGACAACCCTCAGTAGAATGAAAAAGACGACTCTAGTGCAACATTGTATGTTCACGTTTGATATATTGAAAATAGGCAATTGCTATTGCACTTACATGAGCAACTTGTGCTTAGACACATAAAAATCGATGCGCAGCATAGGTGTGTGTCATCCCCCTCACTCCCGAAGTTGCGTCGCGTCACTTCCGGTCCGGCCCGTCGCGTCACTTCCGGTTTCGTCGGCGATCGCAGAATGGATCAAAACGGGTTCTGGGGTATGCTGGGCACACGTCTGGACTGCTGCAAGGTTCACTCAACGCGTTTCGCTGGCGTGGCAGCTTCGTCAGGAGTCCGATCTGTAGCTAAAGCTTCATTGTCCATATAAATACCCTTTACTGGTTTCTGATTGGATGGTTGAACAAATCTATACTTCTCATTGGCTGAAATGGTACTTGCTGATTGGCCAATGGGCGGGACTACCCGTGTATGCTAATATCAATGTGAATTACATATACATGACACCATTTTATTAAATACAGACATGATAAAAATCTTTATACATAATATAAATAAATGAATAAATAAATACTAAATATACTAATCTAACTCTAATGCTAACTAATACATAGAAGAACTGACTGATTCACAGATAAAAATATATATATATTTGGAGTTAAAATCTGCACTAGTGTGTTTACATTGGTGTTTTAAACTCCTCAGCAATGTTTTATGCAGCAATTGGGTGAAATGGTAAGGGAGAGAGAAGCAAAAAATCACAGGTTAGTGTGACCCATATCAATACATACATATATATATATATATACCATAATAGATATTGAGTATATAAAATTTAAATCACATGTTTTATATTTTTAAAAAATATATATTCATAAATTGTATAACATTATCTAATTAAAAATAAAAAATAAAAAGTGACAGAGTAATAATTTTATAAAAATTGACACATATATTTTAACTATATAAAAACACTGATTTCTATATCTGAATTAAGCCCATCTGGAATTAATGTTTTCAACCGGTGAATCCAGTATGTTTCTCTTTTAATTAATTCTTTGGTTCGGTCACCGCCTCTCCAGTTTAATGGGACATGTTCAATTCCTTTAATAGTTAAATCTTTTAGGTTGGATGCATGAAACCGGGTAAAATGTTTGGGGACACTATGAGTGTCCAACATGCGTCGTATATTACCCATATGTTCCAATGCTCTCACTTTCAGGGCACGAGTGGTCTGTCCAACATATTGAAGACCACAACTGCATTCCAGCAAATAGATGACAAACATGGAATTGCAATTAATAAATTGTTTTATATTAAAAATCTCATTGGTGGTGTTTGATTTAAAATTGTTTTTAGCCCCCTTGCAGCAAAAATCACATATTTTGCAGTTGCCGCAAGAATAAAAACCTTCTGGAAGTTTTAGCCAGTTATTAGTTTTAGTATGTTCCTTTTTGTTCTTCAAGACACTCGGTGCTAGTTTTTGTTTTAAATTGCTTGCTCTAGTAAATATAACGTTGGGCGTAGTTGGTAATACGCTCCCTAACACAGGGTCATTTTGTAAAATGTGCCAATGTTTTTTTATTGCATTCTTAATTTTATTCGCATCCTTATTGTATTGTGTCATAAAACTAGTGGTGAAATCTAGCTCTTTTTTATTTGCTTTAATCACATTTGGTTTAATTAAAAGTTTTCTATCAAGCAAATCTACTTTTGATTTAGCTTCTTTAATTTTGGTGGGGCTATATTTCTTCTCAAGAAATTTGTTAGTCAATGCAAGTGATTGTTCCTCATAAATTTCTTTTTTACTGCAATTCCTTTTTATCCTCATGAATTGACTCTGAGGCACATTAGAAATCCACCTTGGATGATGGCAACTGTTCCTTAGTATATAATTGTTGCCATCAACTGATTTAAAAAAGGTTTTTGTTAAAATAGCATTGTTTTCAATATATATTTCAAGATCTAAAAATTCTACTTTTGTTCTACTAAAATTGGATACAAATTTTAAATTAAAATTATTAGTGTTAATATAGTCTAAAAATTGTTTCAATAAAATTTCGTCGCCATTCCAAATAAAAAGCACATCGTCAATATATCTTTTCCAGAGGACCAGATTTGCACCAAACCCATGCGGAGACCAAATGTGGTCCAATTCCCACATGGTCATAAATATATTCGCATAGCTTGGTGCAAATCTGGTCCCCATCGCGGTGCCGCAAAGTTGTAAAAATAATTCTTCATTAAACCAAAAATAATTATTAGTTAGTATAAAATGTATTCCCCTCAAAATAAAATCCCTTTGTTCCACATCCATCGATACATCCTCCGTTAAAATTCTCTCGATCGCATTCAACCCTTGTTTGTGGTCTATGGATGTATATAGAGAAGAGACATCGCAGGTTACGAGCATAAAATCATTTTCCCATGTTATTTCTTCTAAAATAGATAAAACCTGTGCTGTGTCTTTAAGGTGCGATCTGCCGGTGACCACATATTTTTGTAAGAACTTATCTATATACTCCGACAGATTGGAACACATTGATTCGATGCCTGATATTATCGGCCTACCGGGGGGATTGTATAGGTCCTTGTGAATTTTTGGTAAAAAATAAAATACTGGCACTTTTGGTGAATCCGTCCAAAGATATTTAAACTCCTCTTCTTTGAGTATACCCTTACTTTTACCGTCTGTTAAAAATTTTTGCAATTCTCCAAGGAAGGTGGTGGTAGGATCCTTTTTTAGTTTTTTGTATGTATTGGTGTCACCGAGAATTCTGTTGGATTCGTTAATATAATAATCCCTACTCATTACAACTACTCCTCCTCCCTTGTCTGCCTGTTTTATAACTAATTCTTCATCCTTCATTAATGATTTCAGGGCTTCTCTTTCTTTAAAACTTAAATTATTCTTAAAAGGTTTATCATTCTTGACAATGGCTTCAAATTCCTTATTTAACAATTGATAAAAAAACTTCTAAATGGTGACCTTTAATAAAACTTGGATAAAATTTGGATTTAGGTCTTAAATTAGTGTGTAAAAATGTATCTGTAACTGGTGGATTAATAATTGAATTGTTCTTTAAAATCGCATTGTCTAAATTTTTTCCTAAGAAGAATTTCTTAACAGTCAATTTTCTTAAAAATTTGTTGGCATCAATAAATAGATCAAAACCACTCGGCCCTGCAGTGGGAGCAAAGGTTAAACCTTTACTTATAACTCTTAATTGAACATCTTCTAGTTCTTTGTTACTTATATTAAAAACTCTCAATGGTTTATTTTTGATATCTTTGCTTTTTCTCCCTCCTCTACTTCCTCTGAATCTCTTTTCCTTCTTAGTTTCTGAGGTGTCTCTACCAGTGGTGCATATCTGTTTTTGGTCTCCCATATAGTTGGAGACTTCCCGTCTAAAAAAGTGGTTTTTTTCTTTGTACCTCCTACTGCTCCCTCTTGTGCAGGCGAGCCATTAGAGCAATAGATTTCCCAATTTTTCATTTGTTTTTCATAGTCTAAATCTTTTTTTGTTTTTGTTGTTGAGGTAGAGGCCTCCTGCTCATCAACTATAGATGGTCTCTCTATTCTATCCTTTTGGCCTAATTTCCTTTCCACTTTTTTAGTAGGGTTGAGATCTTCCTTTTTAGGGATCTCTTCTGTCCTAATTGGTTGGTAATTAATAGGTTTATTGTAATTTTGTCTATTTGCACCCCCTTTCCATCCTTTATGTTGATAATTATCGGATCGCTTTGGTTTATTGGGATCCCCCCTATATTCTCTATTGGGTTCCCTTGATCTCGAATGATGGAAGTTTTTTCTCCCCCAGTTTTTATAATTACCCTTAGTGTAGTCTTCTATGTCTCTATTATATTTTTTCTTTTTGTTTAAAACTATGGCGTCGGTCAGTCCATCTACCTTCCTCTGTAACTCCATGTCATTTCTCTTGTAATGACCGGTGTTTTCAAATGGTTCCATTTTAACTTTAATTTTATTAATCTCCTCATCCAATAATATTAGATTCTTAGCATGTTGTTTTAAAATCAATTTTATCAGATCGTTAGAACATTTGTCTAATATAGCATGCCAGGTTGCTAAAAATTCTTTATCGTCTATATCACAAGTGGGTTTTTTTGTTAATCTTAGACCTCTGGGTATTATGTTATCCTTTAGATATTTCTCTAGAAATTCTTGGTCTAACCACTTTCTAGTGTCTTTAAAGAAAAGTTCTTCTAGTTTGACAAATTCAGTGTCTAAATTATATTCATCAATAACAATGGGTAGTGCATCTATTACTATTTCCTCTTCCCCTGAGGAAAAAAAGGAGCCCAATCTGTTTTTCCTGGATTGCCTCCTCATGAACACATTAGGTGTATTAACCTCATCTTCAAAAGGTGCAGCCATCACCAGTGGAAACAAAGTGACAAGTGCAAAACAGAAATTGTGAGGCGCTACTAGTGAAGGTGACAATAAATAAATAAATCAATAAATATAAATATGTGATATATAAGTGTGCTCAAATATGATAATGGCAAACTTCGCTGCTCAACCCTCTTTGGAGAAGTTCCAGCAATAAAAAAACATTGGCACATTTTACAAAATGACCCTGTGTTAGGGAGCGTATTACCAACTACGCCCAACGTTATATTTACTAGAGCAAGCAATTTAAAACAAAAACTAGCACCGAGTGTCTTGAAGAACAAAAAGGAACATACTAAAACTAATAACTGGCTAAAACTTCCAGAAGGTTTTTATTCTTGCGGCAACTGCAAAATATGTGATTTTTGCTGCAAGGGGGCTAAAAACAATTTTAAATCAAACACCACCAATGAGATTTTTAATATAAAACAATTTATTAATTGCAATTCCATGTTTGTCATCTATTTGCTGGAATGCAGTTGTGGTCTTCAATATGTTGGACAGACCACTCGTGCCCTGAAAGTGAGAGCATTGGAACATATGGGTAATATACGACGCATGTTGGACACTCATAGTGTCCCCAAACATTTTACCCGGTTTCATGCATCCAACCTAAAAGATTTAACTATTAAAGGAATTGAACATGTCCCATTAAACTGGAGAGGCGGTGACCGAACCAAAGAATTAATTAAAAGAGAAACATACTGGATTCACCGGTTGAAAACATTAATTCCAGATGGGCTTAATTCAGATATAGAAATCAGTGTTTTTATATAGTTAAAATATATGTGTCAATTTTTATAAAATTATTACTCTGTCACTTTTTATTTTTTATTTTTAATTAGATAATGTTATACAATTTATGAATATATATTTTTTAAAAATATAAAACATGTGATTTAAATTTTATATACTCAATATCTATTATGGTATATATATATATATATGTATGTATTGATATGGGTCACACTAACCTGTGATTTTTTGCTTCTCTCTCCCTTACCATTTCACCCAATTGCTGCATAAAACATTGCTGAGGAGTTTAAAACACCAATGTAAACACACTAGTGCAGATTTTAACTCCAAATATATATATATTTTAATCTGTGAATCAGTCAGTTCTTCTATGTATTAGTTGACATTAGAGTTAGATTAGTATATTTAGTATTTATTTATTCATTTATTTATATTATGTATAAAGATTTTTATCATGTCTGTATTTAATAAAATGGTGTCATGTATATGTAATTCACATTGATATTAGCATACACGGGTAGTCCCGCCCATTGGCCAATCAGCAAGTACCATTTCAGCCAATGAGAAGTATAGATTTGTTCAACCATCCAATCAGAAACCAGTAAAGGGTATTTATATGGACAATGAAGCTTTAGCTACAGATCGGACTCCTGACGAAGCTGCCACGCCAGCCAAACGCGTTGAGTGAACCTTGCAGCAGTCCAGACGTGTGCCCAGCATACCCCAGAACCCGTTTTGATCCATTCTGCGATCGCCGACGAAACCGGAAGTGACGCGACGGGCCGGACCGGAAGTGACGCGACGCAACTTCGGGAGTGAGGGGGATGACACACACCTATGCTGCGCATCGATTTTTATGTGTCTAAGCACAAGTTGCTCATGTAAGTGCAATAGCAATTGCCTATTTTCAATATATCAAACGTGAACATACAATGTTGCACTAGAGTCGTCTTTTTCATTCTATTGAGGGTTGTCCTGCTGACATCAGGGAGTGTCCACAAGCCAGACCCCCCTGCACAGTGCTGAATCCATTCACTGCATCTATTGCTGTTTCAAATGCTATATTACAACAGGCAGAATGTGAGTTTCCATTCATGATTCCTGTGTTGATTGCTGTACCTGTTTAGACATACTACACTATATTTATTTTTCCTTTGTATATATATGGTGACACCTGCGCTCCCCACAAGCTTCTCTTACACTCGCAAAGCAGACGACAGAGAGGCTGTGCATGAGCTGTGTATGAACTTCCGAGGCTTCCAACGATCCAGTGTTGACAGTTCTACATTTGCTAGCACAAACTTTGGACTGTTTTGTATCCGGAGGGACTATTCATCCGGGTGCCGAGAAAAGCAAGTTCCGCATTCACAAAGTGTGGAGAAGCGACGTCAGAGAATGCTGGGATCACGAGGTGTACCGAGAGGACCGAGTGGTTGGCGATTGAGATATTTCTCATACACGTTCTAACTATTGCTATTTTTGTGAGTGGGCATTTGTCTAAGTTTATGCCCCATAAATAAATATTTTTTACGGTAATACACTAGGTGCCTCACAACTCTAGACTGACACGCACGCCGTGCATTCCATGAGAAGCATTGCGGAAGCTGAGGTGCGACTAGTGACGTCACCGCTGAGCGCCCAACGAGGAGTGGCGGCAAATGCTGCAGTGTTCCATGGATGCTGAATCCTACGGCTTCTTTACCTACCTGTGAGCTGTATGCTGTGGGGCTCTCTCTACAAAGGACCCATCCATCTACCATCCCCTAACAGAGGACGCTGGAAGAGACTGATGAGACGACTGCAGACCCAGTGCATGCTGCGATCCATCTGAGGGTGTCGCACAGTGTCTTCTCCTGGTGTGGTAAACCTATATACCAACTGCTTGTTTATTTCCTATTTGATGTACGCAGAACTATTTATTTTTAACCATAAAGTCACATTTTATACTTTAATACACTATGTGCGTTGTGCGCCTTGTTCTTTTGTTTTTTACACTAGGTGTGCGCCTGTTTTTTTTTTCTCTCTCTCTATTAAAAAAAAATATATATATATATAAAAATATATATATAAATATATATATATATAGAAGAAAAATGGCGCAATCCCGTGTAGCAATAAAAAACAGGATCATTTATTAATTAAGCAAGAAAGGCTTGGTGACTGAACAGATAAAAACAAACACAATGATGCCAATATACACAATAAACACAATATATGACAATAAAAAACAAGAGAACTTGATGAGAATAAAAAAGGGAGGGAAATGTAACCAAAAAGTGTCCAATAGCGCAAATGTAGGAGGCAGTGAAATAGACTGTGTACACTGGCGACACACTTTATTCGAGCTCGGCTAGTCCCACGAATTCGGGTATACCCGGGTGTATTGAGGTTTGTGACTGTTTTCTGCCCGAGTGCATTGAGTTATTTTCCGGCAGGGATTGAAGCATTTTATTCCCGTTGGCTGCAATACTGCACACTACATATATATATACTGCATTACAATTCATGAATTTATGCCATTTGGTAGACACGCGAAGCATTGCAGCCTATTAAATCCTAATCATTATCATTTAACAGATCAGCCGCCCATCAGCCAGGCATGAACCCAGGCTGGGAAGGCAAATGCAACGGGGCTTGTCAGAGGTGAGGAGCGGCGCATTCCAGGTATCTGCCAGGTACATACCGGGTATTTGCTCGAATAAAGTGTGTCGGTGCAGTAGCTGCGTAATGCTAAAGACCATAACAGTAGGATGGATGAATAAATGAATATCCAGATACTTGTGGGGGGACCCCTAAACATAAGCTTGATAGAAGACAGGTACTGAGTTGCAATCCTGGATGGTAAGCTCACTAATAAGTGAAATATAGGAGGAAGTGTCACTTGATGGGTAGCAAATGACTAGAGCAACAATTGGGGAAGTGTAAATGACCCATCAGATAGAATGCAGATGCAAACGTGAAATTATCAGGCTGATAAATGTCCTCTGTGGATGGAAGTAAGGGGTCAGCATATAGCATAGGCAAGGGGTAAAGGAACGGTGTAGGAGGACATGTGCAGAGGTACACAATGGAGACTGTTTTAAGGTGAAATTTAAACAAGGCTTTATTGTGCCTGTCGCTTTAAACACAGCAAAAATCAACATAAGAGAATAAGCCAAACAAAAAAACCTATCTCTGCTTTGGAGACTATCTACACATGTAGCTCAGCCCTCTCTGACTGGGTTGGTTAGCTAAGCTATTTACCAGCCCCAAATCATGGAGACATTTATCAATACACATAGACATAGATAATAGTCTTATACGAAAAGTCTTATCTATTAGCTGGGCTGCTGTAGGGGAAGCTTCTCTGCTCTCTTGGAACCGCACCCTTGTGTGCACAGGCAATATCAGGCTCCAAGTTTAGAATCTTGTCCCCTTTGTCTTGTGGTCAGCTTGTCGCTCAATACATCTGTCCTTCCTTGGTTCAGCCCAGTTGTGGACTAAGGAATCTCTGCTCTGTCTCCTAGTTCAGCTCAGGTGTGAGCTAAGGAGTTTCACTTCCTGTCTCAAAGGCAGGATTTTTCTACCACCTGCAATCAGCCAGGTGGTGTTAGTTAATTGCCTACCAGCAGTTAACCACCACACTGCTGGATTAGAGGCACATTTGTGAACAGGGGTAAGTCCCCTGTTACATACCTCCCCTGTTTGTGGGAAGCTCGGGCTTACCACGGCCAAAGCTCATCCTTCCACTCTCATTCAAGATCTTTCTGTGACTTGAATGAGAGTGGATGGAGGAAGAGAACCCTCTGTCCCGCGGGATTGGAGCCCTTTCTCCAGTTTATTTTTGTCTCCTCCCAAAGGTGCTTGAGATCAGCACTACTCAGTCGCTCGAGGAGGAATTTTTCCAAGTAAAGTCTTTTTACCGAGTGTGCGGTCATGAGATTTCCGTTGCGTCAGGCACTCCTCTTTTTGTAGGCAAACTGTATGTCAATAGTTGTAGAGCAGTTAGGACTAGCCCTTAGAGTTTTACGCTCTTTAAGCGGTCTTTCTGCACCTCCTCCACACAACGGAGTCGCCAGTTCAGCTTCTTTGGGACTAAGTTGCACCTCCACCTCCCTTTCCAGAGAACGTCCTATCTTTTCAGCTTCCTCAGCTAAGGATTCTTCTGGCTTTTATTCTGCACTCCTACCTCTGTTTGTTGCCGGTTGGGCAGCTGCAAGTTTGGCTAGTGCTTTCTTAGGTGGCTCAAACTTTGTAATCTTGTTTTGAAGGTGCATGGAGTCCCCAACTCTCACTGTTCCCTTGTCCTCACGGGCATTAGTTACTGTGGGATACCGGTGCTTGGGCAGAGCCAATACCTTTTTCCGTATTGGAGGAATCTGTAAGTTACTGGTCTGCAGAGTCTCACTCTGTTTGAGTGCGTCTTGCAAGTCTCTTCTTAGGGAATTTATCTGCGCACTTTGCTTTCTCTGAGTCTGTATCAGTGTCTCCTTCATATTCTGGAGCTCTGTAATTTTTGTCGTCAAGGTTGCCGCTGCGTCTGTTTTCTCCTTGGTGTACTGATTCAAGGGAATGGAACAGTCTCTCTGTCTCTCCAGTTCTTGCTCCAGTTTCTGAGCCTTCTCCCGCTCCCTCTCATACAGAGTCACCTGGTATCGAAGCTCCACCTCCAATGATGCTCTGAAGACATGCAGCATGGCCTTTAGCTCCTCATACTGCTCTGTGGGGACGTACTGGGTATTCAGACGTTCCTGCAGCGCTTGTACCTCTTTAGCAGCCTGCAGCTTTTCTTCCTGCAGCGTTTGCTGCTTCTCCTCGGCATACTGGAGGTGCGTACGCAGAACTTGCAGTTGGTTCTGCAGTCAGTGCTCTGCTTCAAATTTTTCATCTTCCAAAAGTTTATTTATTTCTTCAAGCTCGTGCAGCTTTTCATTCTTTCCCTTGACGTATTCTGTCAACTAAGAATTTTCTTTTTTTAATCTTAAATTTTCTCTTTTTTCAGTCTCTGTACTATTCAGGGCCTCCTTGCAGTCCACCTTCCATTTTTGCACATCTGCTTGGAGGCGGGCTGTCTCCTGGCGTGAGACTTCCATCTCCAGGTTTAGGTTCTGAAGCTCCTTCTGAGAGACTTTGAGATCTAAGTTAAGATGTAGGATAGTTTTCTTTGAAATGTCCAGCTCCTCAGTGAGACTGTGAAGTTCCTTTCTGGAGACTTCCAGTTCTGTGCGGCAGCTGTTGATCTCATGATGTGAGGCATCCAGTGCTCTGCGGAGTGTATGAACCGCCTTCTGAGATACGTTTACCTCTGTCCGGACACTGTTGACCTCCTGTTGTGAGGCATGCAGCTCTATGCGAAGAGTGTGCATCTTTTGCTGGAAGACTGTCATCTGCTTCAGTGCCTCCTCATACTTCCGCTTCAGCTTAGCCATCATTTTATCAGATTGGCTCTGCTTTTCATCCATGGCGGTAATAGTAGAGTTTGCAGTATCTAGCTCAGTCTTGAGATCGTCCAATTCTATCCTGGCCAAAGAGTACATTGTGAGCACATCTATCTGTAGCTTCACGTTATTTTCCCGGAGCCGATTACAGTCACGCCTGGCAACCTTCAGGGCATCCCCAGGGCTGGTCAAGGGATCGTCACTCAGCGGTTCTGGCTCCGCTTCCCTGGGATGGTTGATTGAGGTTTTTTCACTATTAACACTGGACAGACACTTCTTTGGGGTACATGACTTCTGCCTTGGGCCCTCCGGATATTCGGTCATCCGTGGGATGACTTCTCCATTTTCTCTAGGCTTTAGGGCATTTCGGACCCCCTTTTCCTCCGCAAGATCTGCAGATGTGTCTGTTTCTTCCACGGTAAGTGAAGAACCGCTTTTCTTTTTCTTTTTTCGCCTTTTTGTTTTGGATGACACCGTCCCCTCAGGGATACTGGGGTCTCCATCTTCATTTGAAATTTTAGCAGCATCACTGGATCCACCTGGCTTTTCTTGCAACTGCAATAGCTGACGGAAATATTCGGTGATCCACTGCTCCCGCTCTTTCTCCTGCCGATCATATTCGTCATCATAGGGAGCGGTCTTTTCGGTTCATACCGAGTTCAGGCACACCCACCATTCTTGGGGTGTTTTGTGGGTCTGACTCGGTTTGGGTTCACCATAAGAGATGTCTTCCTCCTCATCGGACTGGAAGGGCACTCTTCTGTTGGGTAGGGTTCATTATAGGAACGTTGTATTTTGTCCTCCATTTTGGGGCCATCAGGTATATTTTTCTTCCTGACCTCAGGAGGCGCTATTGCAGCTTTTGTCACTGTATTTGCTAGAACCCCAAATGGTGGTAGTCCTACAGGTGGGCATATTTTGCTTGTAGAGGTCGTAGCTCTCACAGGCCTTTCTGTAGACTTTTTCTTCCCTTGGGTAAGTTTAATAACATTAGCATTACTGTGCACGCATTTATTCTCATCGTCTGAATAAGGCCTGAAGGGACACTGCTCCGTGTGGTGGGGTTCTTTACACCAGGAACACATTTTCTTCCCTATTTTTACAGAGTCTGTATTTGACTTCAGCTGGGTGGCCATTTTAAATTCCCAGGGTTCTATTTCTTTAAATACAGTGCTTGCTAGCTGCCCATTTTCTGGCTTCAGCAAAGGCATTTGCTTTACACTATTTACTTGCTATGTACAATCCCTCCGCTTCAGCAACAGAATTTGGTTTTCTGCTTGAGTTCAGTCATTTTCAGTCTCATCTTTGGGTACAATGGCATTCACACTTCACACTTTGGGTGCCTGTTTTACTCCCAAGATACATAGGCTGACTTTTTTACTTGCAGAAAAAAAAACATTCTTTGCAGTGGAATATTTCTTTCACTCCTGGCAGGGTGACTAAACACTCAGCAATTGGCTTTGGAATACCTTTTACACAGTTCAGCAATCCCTTTTTCCCTGGTAGGGCAATTTTACACTCACCATTTGTTTGCTAAAAATTCCCCTGCTTCAGCACAGTCTTGCATCAATTTTCACACTTTTCTGCATATACTCCATTCAAAGCTGGTGTGGCAGCCTTTACTTGCAGAATCAGTACCACTCATGGTTACCATCTGTATTCACTGCTTCAGCAAACCATTTGAAAACAACAAACGCCTATCCCTTTTAAGGGCTAACTCACTTCTTGAACCCTGACTATGGCTGGAAGGTAAACCCCCTATTTCAATGACCATATTACACTTTATTGTGATAGGCAAATAAGGTTTACCTGCTTCAGCAGTCTCTCCCTCTCTCCTCTTGGGATTGGGGAAAAGAGTCCATCTGTGGTTTTGTAAGTTTCAGTGCAGTGTAGATTTCCTGCCTGGGTGTGTATCACTTTAACTCTGGTTTCTGCTGCATGAGATTTTTTTTATGTTGCTCAGGATGTTTATAGGAAAAAAGCATAACAAAAAAAAATTCCACAGGCAATCTCCGGGTCCTTCTAACTTCAAAGACCTCTCATCCCAAACTTCTGACACCATACACTGGCGACACACTTTATTCGAGCTCGGCTAGTCCCACGAATTCGGGTATACCCGGGTGTATTGAGGTTTGTGACTGTTTTCTGCCCGAGTGCATTGAGGTATTTTCAGGCAGGGATTGAAGCATTTTATTCCCGCTGGCTGCAATACTGCACAGTATATATATATATACTGCATTACAATTCATGAATTTATGCCATCTGGTAGACACGCGAAGCATTGCAGCCTATTAAATCCTAATCATTATCATTTAACAGATCAGCACGCCCGTCAGCCAGGCATGAACCCAGGCTGGGAAGGCAAACGCAACGGGGCTTGTCAGAGGTGAGGAGTGGCGCATTCCAGGTATCTGCCAGGTACATACTGGGTATTTGCTCGAATAAAGTGTGTCGGTGCAGTATGTAGGAGGACATGTGCAGAGGTACACAATGGAGACTGTTTTAAGGTGAAATTAAAACAAGGCTTTATGTGCCTTTCACTTTAAACACAGCAAAAATCAACATAAGAGAATAAGCCAAACAAAAAAACCTATCTCTGCTTTGGAGACTATCTACACATGTAGCTCCGCCCTCTCTGACTGGGTTGGTTAGCTAAGCTATTTACCAGCCCCAAATCATGGAGACATTTATCAATACACATAGACATAGATAATAGTCTTATACGAAAAGTCTTATCTGTTAGCTGGGCTGCTGTAGGGGAAGATTCTCTGCTCTCTTGGAACCGAACCCTTGCGTGCACAGGCAATATCAGACTCCAAGTTTAGAATCTTGTCCCCTTTGTCTTGTGGTCAGCTTGTCGCTTAAAACATCTGTCCTTCCTTGGTTCAGCCCAGTTGTGGAATAAGGAATCTCTGCTCTGTCTCCTAGTTCAGCTCAGGTGTGAGCTAAGGAGTCTCACTTCCTATCTCAAAGGCAGGCTTTTTCTACCACCTGCAATCAGCCAGGTGGTGTTAGTTAATTGCCTACCAGCAGTTAACCACCACACTGCTGGATTAGAGGCACATTTGTGAACAGGGATAAGTCCCCTGTTACAAACGGTCTTACCAAAGATGTATCTGCGATGACCACAAGGGTCTCCACGTCCCTCCGTCAGCTACACCAATGATATCACGCTGGAGATGAACATGTGATGCTGATCCGGGTAACACTGGAGACGCTGTTCCACTTCCACTTCCTGGATTACCACCTCACACAAGACAGCTGTATTCGTTCAGGTTGAATAATCACTTGTGTCTCTGCTTGATGTCAGACTCAGCCAGCCAGACAGACAAATGCAGCCTTCCACTTTGTTCCGCCAATAAAACTTAGATAGTTGCTCTCCACTCCTCACATGCAAATAGGCACTTGTTTCACAGTCAGCTGTCGGACATGGATGATGTGAACCTACGTGTTTCATCAGCTGTTGCGCCGACTTCTTCAAGGGTGTGTTCTAGGGGATAGGTGATGAACCTTTATAGGGCTGATTTAACCCTAATAGGTTGATTAGTGGGAAGACAAATATCATGTTTCTTAAAGAGAAATACATGCAGAAAATGACCATCGATGAAACTAAGATAGGGCCAACGGATGACAAAAAAATCTAAGGTGATTGGAATGGGGCTACAATATAAAATATATTGAGGCAAATCAAATTAAAAATAAGAAAAAAGATAATATTGAATGTTACATACCAATAATCATAAAATAAATATGAAATAACTATAAAATAAATATATATAACAACATTAAGCATAGACATGTGAAAATAACAGACTCAAAAATAAATAGAAATAAATAAAATAAATAAAATAAAAATGTGTGTCCATTAATGTAGAAAATACATAAACACATGTAGTGCATAAACATTCACCACATGCGTGGACACGTACTCACATGTAAACATAAAAGTAAACAGAAATATATATATAAAAATGTTAACATACACATAAATAACTCAAAACTACAAAAAATAAGTCTGATGAATCTCAACAATATAGAAAAAAGGGGGGAGAGAAGGGAGGGAGGAAGGAAACACTGGGCAGGCAGACTAGGAAAGAGAATTTGGACACTAGACAAGGGTACTAGTGTCCAAATTCTTGTTCAACCCTCCGAGTGTCAGGCTATTAAGCCTGAAAATCCAGTTGGTTTCCCTAAGAGGGAGCAATTTGACCCTATCTCCCGCCGACACAGATGAGGGAATATGTTCCAGACCCATGACTTTCATACCATCAGTAGATTTATTATGGAAAATGAGACAGTGTCTTGACAAACTATGATTAGTAATACCGTTCAAGACATTTCTCCTATGCTATTAAAATCTAGTGCAAAGGGGAAGTGTGATGCGGCCTACATACTGTAGGCCGCAAGCACAATGAATAAGATATATTACAAAAGTGGTTTGGCAATTAATAAAGCCTTAAACCACAAAAGTCTCACCATTAGAAAAAGATGTAAAATTATTTTGTGTTGTCAAAAAAGTACAAGTGAGACATCTCTTTCGATTGCATCTAAAGTTTCCTGATGGTTTTGTGAACCAAATAATGGGTAAAGATCGTAATTTAGTAGGAGCCAAGATGGTTTAATGACATTCTGCTCTTCTTAATATAATGGAAGGAGCCTCATCCAAGATTGGGTCTTTTCTCAAAATGTCCCAGTGCCTATTCAGAGTCAAACGGACAGACTTATGTGACTGGCTAAATTTGGAGGAAAATGATAAACATTCCTTAGAGGAAGATTGTGACAAAGTTTTTTTTTTTTTTTTTCAAATAGTTTTATTAGGCAGTAATACAAGGCACATTCAGCATACATATTTCACAGCCTAATACAGAACATTTTGTTTTTTATTTCCCATTTAGTTGTGAGCAGAGAGACAGACTCAGCTGTCCCTGAAAGGGGGGTCCTCAGAGAGAGAGAGGACAGAGAGGGGAGGGGTAAGGGGCGGGAGGGAAGGAGGTGGGGGAGGGGGGGAGTGGAAGGAGGGGTGATGTACCCTTCATGGGAGGCCTTTTCAAAAGTTGTCTCTGTTTAATTTTAAGCTCACGGCTCATTCTCCGGCTCGCTATTTATCGGAACTCCACCTCTATTGTAGAGTGTCCATGGCTCCCATATGTTATAAAATGGGAAAAGTTTCTGTCGAAGCATGGCCGTCAATTTCTCTATGAGCATCACGTCATTGACCCTCTTTTTTATTGCCCTCATGGAGGGGGTGGATTGTTTCCTCCAGGCTGCCGCTATCTCACATCTCGCCGCGGTAAAAATAAAGGAGATTAATTTCCCGGTTGGGCGGTCAATTCCCGGGATTGGCCGTGCAAGCAGGTAGGTCAGTGGGTCTATAGGTAGCTCTAGGTCAGTGACCTCTTTTACTAAATTTTGGATCTTGGTCCAGTATTTTATGATTTCCGGACATGTCCACCAGATGTGGGCCATGTCCCCTCTATGACCACAGCCTCTCCAGCATACATCTGACGCCAGAGGGTAGATTTGGTTTAGTCTAGCTGGGGTTAGGTACCAATGATAAAGGATTTTATAGATGTTCTCCTTGGTTGTTGTGCACATAGATGTTCCCGAGGCGGCCTCCCAGATTTCTTCCCAAATCTCTCTGTCTATTGTAATGTTCAAAGCTGCTGCCCACTTGAGCATATAGTTGTGGTCCTTGGGATCCCCTGAACTTTCCCAAGTGGAATATATTTCAGAGATGAGTCCCTTTTGGTAGTTATCAGCTTTACATAGTTTCTCAAATTAGGTGAGGGGGGGGGGAATTCTGGGTCTGAACATATTTTTTGGGCGAAATGTCGAATTTGAAGGTATTTGAAGGGGTCTAATTCTCTTATTTTTTATTTCGTACGGAGTTCTTGGTAACTTAGGAGCATTCCAATGCTGAGAAGATCCGCGATCACCCCAATCCCTCCCTGTCTTAGTTGCTCGTACAGTTTAGAACCGCAACCTGGGGAGAATTTGGGGTTATTAGATATGGGCGTGAGCTGTGGATTGGGCAAGCAGAGCCCAAATTGGGTCTTGTATTTCGTCCAGACCTCCCATGTGAGTATTGACGCTTTTAATTTTAAGTTGTGGACTTCTCTGTCTCCTTTGTTTAGGCTCCAAAGGCAGGCCTGCAGAGAAGGCATTCTGGCGTACTGGGATTCTATTTCAATCCAGCAGTAACGGGCCGGATCCGTATTCCACATAACTGCTTGTTTCAGCTGTGCGGCTATGTAGTACTTAAGAATGTCTGGGACAGCCAAACCACCTCTTCCCCTTGGTGACAACAGGACCGATCTGGCCACACTGGGTCTTTTACCCTGCCAGATGAAGTGAAACAGTCTATTTCGTATATTTTTTAAATCAGTGCCAGGTACAAGGACTGGGAGTGTCTGAAAATAGTATAAAAGTCTGGGGAGTATGTTCATCTTAATGGATGTCATTCTCCCAATCCATGAAATCTGGTAACCTTCCCACTGATTCAGATCTTTTTTGATTGTTTCCCAGAGGGCTGGGTAGTTATCTTGATATTGGGCTCGATAGTGCCTTGATATATTCACTCCCAAGTATTTAATACATGAAGAGCACCATCTATAGCTGAAATTCAGTTTAAGGAGTTTCACTTCGTGCTCTGGTAGACTAAGATTGAGGGCTTCGGATTTTCCGCTGTTTATTTTATAATTAGATATTTTGTCAAAGTCCGCCAGTTCCTTTTGAAGGTTTGGAAGGGAAGTTTGGGGTTTGGAAAGAGTTAGGATAATATCATCAGCGAAAAGAGAAATTTTATAATTTGTATCTCCTATTCCTATGCCCTGAATGTTCACATTATTACGTATTTTGGCTGCCAGTGGTTCGATTGTGAGGGCGAAGAGGAGAAGTGATAAGGGACAGCCCTGTCTCGTTCCGTTGTTAATTTGGAATCTCTCAGCATCTCCACCTGAGAGTCTGACTGCGGCAGACAGGTTCTGATAGAGAGCCCTGACCCCTGTCCGATAGGTATCGTAAAATCCGAAATTTTCCAAGGTATTGTCCAAAAATAGCCAGTCAATTCTGTCGAATGCCTTCTCTGCATCCAGGCTTAGTAGCATCGCCTTTTTGTCAGTCATGTGGGCGTGGTCAATTAAATTTATGATTTTCCGTGTGTTGTCCGCCGCCTGGCGACCTGAGACAAATCCGACTTAATCCGGGTGGATAAGTCTGGGTAGTACTGGGTTCAGTCTATTTGCCAATATCTTGCTGTACAGTTTAAGATCGTTGTTCAGCAAAGATATCGGCCTATAGCTGCCACATTGGGTCGGGTCTTTTCCTTCTTTGTGAATGATCGCCAAGTTGGCTGTAGACATTGACGCTGGGATAGGGTTCCCTTCCATGAAAGAATTGAAGAAATCTAGCATGTAGGTCGATAATATGGGAAGGAATATTTTATAGTATGTATTTGTGAAGCCATCAGGGCCCGGCGCTTTGGATGCTTTAGAAGCCTTCACTGCTGCTGTTAATTCTTCTAGCGTAATTTTCCCATTTAGTATAGTATTTTCTTCCTCTGTCAGGGAGGGTAAATCGCAGTCTTCGAAATACTTTACATTTGCCGCCTGGTCGGCCGTGTGTGAGCTAGCAGAACGATTTCTCAGGTTATATAATTTGGTATAGAATTTAGTGAATTCATCTGCTATTTTTTTCTCATTGTATATGATCTCACCAGACCTATTCTTGATCGCTGCGATTTGCGATCTTTTTTGTATGCCTCTTAACTTGCTAGCGAGAAGTCTGTCGGCCTTATTTCCCTTGTCATAATACCTCTGAACTGTCCATTTAAGAGCCTTTTCTACATTTTCCAACTGGATATCCCTTAGTTCGCTTCTGGTTGCTGATAATATTTTGTAGGTTTTCCTCGAAGAGTTTGCTTTATGCTGCTGCTCAAGCTTTATAATTTTGTCTGTAAGTTCTTTAGTTAGTTTTGATTTGACTTTCTTCCTGTGGGATGCTATTGATATGATGTTACCACGAATTGTTGCCTTATGGGCCTCCCACAAGATAGCTGGGGACTCGACCGTGTTGAGGTTCAGTCTAAAATAGTCCTTGAGAGCTATTTTTATCTCTCTTTCCACTTCCTTATGATTAAGTAAGGAGTCATTCAGTTTCCAGCTATAAGATGTCGTTTTTAAAAATGGGGTCGAGAGGTTCACGGAGGAGAGGGGGGAGGGAGGGGTGGGGGAGAGGGCGGTGAGGGGGAAGGGGGGAGAGGGCGGTGTGTTTTAGGAGGAGTTGCCCAAGCAGTATGGATCTGATTGGTCACAATCATTGGTTTTCAAGTATCGCAATTGTCGGGGAGGGGGGGGGGTATGTGGGGAGGGGGAGAGGGGAATACATGTATGTTAAAAAGAAAAAGTAGACCCCTTTGGGCTTATACCTAACTATAAGATAGATGTAACATAAGTTTTTCATACGGTGCAATTATAACGGAGTTTTCTCAGTAAAGCGTTTACATTTGTAAGTCCTCTGTGAATGCACGGCAGCGCGTTTGGGGTATAAAGGGAGGGGGGAAACAAGGAGAGTGCAATGATGGGTAGGGGGGGAAGGGGGAGAGGAGGGGGGGATGGAGAGGGAGGGGAGGGAGGGAGGGGGGGAGGGGAGGAAGGGGGGGGGGGTAGGGGGGAGAGAGGGGAGGGGGGTGCAAGGGGTGTTAGAGCAAGTTATTCTGAAATCTCCTTGAGCGCATATCTGACTGAACATTTCCCATTGTTGGCGGTTACATCTTAACAAGTTTGATTTCACTGCCTTTAGAGTGCAGGGGTTGACATTAGCACCTTAGCTAAGACAGCATCTGTGTACTTTCCTTTTGAGCACTTCGGCTGCATGGGGTTCAGATTAGGGGTTACTCATGGAGGGGGGGGACATTCACTCGGCGGAGTGGTAGGAGTGGGCTGCGTGAGGGGGGGTGGGAGAGGGGGGGCCGGGGGTGGGAGGGGGGGACGGGGAGAGGGGGAGGGGTTTTGGTTGGGCACTCTATGTAGGGAACAGTCACAGATGTCATCGGCTTGTATTTACGTGGAGAGAAAAAAAAAAAAAGGAGGGGGGTAGGCAAGAGTGTTAGAATTCGGGATCATTAACCTTTAACATGTCTAGTTAACATTACTATGGGGTGTGGGTCATGCCGCCGCTCCCGAACCACTGTCTTTGTGGAATGGGTCACCCTCCCTAGGGTGGCTGTTCCGAACGGGAGTCTTTTTACCCAGACCGCGCGGCCACGTGGATAGTGGGCCTCCTCCCCTTTCCTTCCCATGGCACCCCATACAGACCGCTCGGTGAGGCAGGGCTGTCCTCTCCATCTCTGCCGGAAGGTCCTAGTATCGTTCGCAGCCATGCTCGGTCCCTGGACTTCACCAGCGAGATAGACGCCGAGGGGAATGGAGAGCTTGGAGCCATCTCATCATCGCGTCCTCTGCTAGGGTTCGGTGCTCAGATGGTAAGTGGTTCATCGTACGATCCTCTCGCAGGTTGGTGGGGGTTGGACCCGGCATTGCAGGGGGCCCACCGATGGTTCTCGGGTGTCTCTCATGTAGGGGGTTCTGGGCTGCGGGGTAGTTCAGGAATGGGGCGGTGATCAATCGGGGGTAGTGTCTGCCGGCCAGCGGTGTTCGGTTCAGGCTTCTCACTTGTTTTTATTTTGGGACTGCGCCGCTATTCTCTGTGAGGAGCGAATAGATCTCTCCTCCTCCTCGGCGCCTCTCGTGGGGCGCTCCGATCTGGACCACGAGGACGGTGGGGAGAGGTCCAGCGCTCTAGCAAACTCGTGCATCTCTTCCGGTCTTCTCAGTACCAGGAATTTCCCGCTCTTTGAGACTATCTACTTGAACGGGAATCCCCATCGATATTTGATCCCGTTCTCCCGCAACAGTATGGTTTAGCGGTTTGATTTCTTTTCTTCTGTTGATAGTATTCTTTGAGAGATCGCTGAAGACTTGTATGGTCTCGTCCTGGAAAACAACCGAACCCTTTGCTCGGCAGGCATTTAGAATGGATTCTTTCATTGAGTAGCTATGGAATCGGACGATGATGTCACGCCGTCTATTAGGATCAGCTGACCTGAGCCCGAGAGCTCTGCGCGCCCGATCAATTTCCATGTTGCTCAGGCTTGTTTCACAGCAGACTTTGATAATAAATTTAGGGAGGTAGGACCTCAGGAGGTCCGGGAGTATTGTCTCCGGTAAGTTCCGGATGCGGAGGTTCTGCCTCCTGTCCCGGTTTTCGTGATCCTCCATCTCCGCCTTGAGGCTCGCCACCTCCTCTCCCAGCCGGAAGATTTCATCCTGTGCTTCCATCAGCCTATGGCGGTCTTCTCCCTGCTTGATCTCAATCTCTGCCGTCCGGTCTGCTAGGCCTGAGATTTCTCTTTTGAGCTCGGAGACGACCGCCTTTAAATCTTCCTGTAACGAGGTGTGCAGCTTGGAATGCATTCCGGTCATCAGCTGCTCCATGTAGGAGCGGGAGAGCGGGTCTTCTGGATTAGCATCTCCCTCGGGCTGTCGGGGCCTGGTTGCTTCAGCGGGCGGGCCGCGTGGACCAGTGCCATCTTGCATCCTCGGCTCGGGACTTTTATGTGCAGGGGGAAAGTATCTCGCAACGCCTTGATTTGTTGGTTTTTTAATTCTTGCCTGCATGCTTCACTTGTTCCTCTGGCTTTTAGTGGTCGTGTGAGCCAGGAGGGTTCGGGGTAAAGTGATCAACGATTGCTATTGTGAGTATAGGTCCCCGGAGCTCTCTCAGCAAGCAGCCATGCTGGAGGGCATCACCGGAAGTCTGTGACAAAGTTTTATTAAGATATTTATCTTTCGTTGCTTGAAGCAAAGTTTTCCGATAAAGATTTGCTGCTCGCACAAAAGATTCCTCTACAAGAGTAGTGTCATATCCTTTTTCAATAAATTTGGCCTTCATAATATTAGACTGAATAATGAAATCCAGATCCGTGGAGCAGTTTCGTTTTAGTCTACCAAATTGACTAAAGGGTATATTCCCTAGCCAACCTTGATGGTGACTGCTCTTGGCATGAAGATAACTGTTAGATGCCACTTTTTTTATATGCAGGAAAGGAGGATCCAGCGCTCCACGGTTTTCTAAATAAAATAAATTTATTGTGCCACACAACGTTTCGACCAAGAGGTCTTTCTCAAGTGACTACACCAACTGAGGATAAACCCAGTGTATATATCCTCAACCAAAGACAATACAACAGGTGAAAACAAGTAAAAAATCACCTCAGCTGACCCCAATCCGTCTCCCCTGATAAGTCCAGTCATCATGCTGTGCCACAACAGTTCGTGAGAGCCTCCTTCTGGTGTTGCGTTTCAGTGACGCCTTCCTCAATCCTGATAGGACTCCTTCTCTTCTGCGCATGCGCCGTCAGCGCTTGCGTTCCAGCGCCATCTTCTTCTGTGTGCCGGTCAGGTCTGACGTCAGCCATCACATCAGGATTGGTCCTCCTATTCTAGCGATAATTCGGGGGCTGCTCACACATCTTGTGAGTTTGTAGGCCTTCCCTCCTCTCTGCGTCGCGGCCTAGGTTGTCCTCCTGCGTCCTCCGTTGTCATGGTTACTATGACATCATCCTTTCCTTCAGCTCTCCTCCTGTGAATGTGGGATATTCTTCCATGTCTCTTAATGTGGGATATAAGTCCTTAATATGCATGGAAAAAATTTCATGTGTGATCAGGGGTGACATATTCAATAATGTGAAACAGTGAAAAAAAGTAGTAAGTGCACTAAATATTAAAAACTTTGGAATGCTTGTCAATCTGTTCTGATACTTACTCACATATAAGGCAATAACACCAACAGCAGCCTTGCAACCTTTATCTCCTATTAAGGAAACACCTTTAGGGTGAACTGTATCTAAAGTATATGTCCAATATGTCTCTCGTTGTAATAAAAGTGTATTAATATCAGAACCTGTTGCTTTTCTTTTTACATGCTCAATGCCCATTAAGCGAAGGGATGAGACTGGATGTTTGCAGTCTACGCAGTGGTTAATAAAAACAGTATTTTCTGATTTATTGTTGATCCTGCTTTTATGCTCAATAAATCTAGTCTTCAGACTCCTGTTTGTTTTACCCACATATAAAAGACCACAGGGGCATTTAATGATATATACAACTTGTATGGTAGTGCAGGTAATGCGTTTGTTGATTTTAAATTTTGCACCACTTCTTGGGTGACAAAATACATCGCCTGTCATTAAACTGTTACACACTGAACAATTAAAACACTTATAACAGCCTGGTTTCGGATCACTAAGGAAGTGCGAACCTACACAGTGCTCCTTTTTATCTGCTTTAATCGGAATATCCTTGAGGTTTTCTCCTCTTTGGTAAGCAAATCTAGGTGTTTCTTTGCAAATTTGACCTAATGTAAGATCTGTTTGCAGAATCTTCCAATGTTTTAGTATGGTCTGTTTGACAAATCTACTTGCAGTGGTATATTTGATGACAAAGGTAATTTTTTCCTCACTATTCACTTGTCTGTTCTCCTCTTGTGGTTCTTTTATCAAAGATTGTTCCACTATAGAAGCTTTATGTCCACGATCTATGAACCTTGTTTTTATTTCTTTTATGGTTCTATCTAAGTGCAGAGGCCTGTCAACAATTTTACCCGCCCTTATCTTCTATGATAGGGTAACATTCTCTTTAGGGAGTCTGGATGGAAACTGGAGCCATGTAATGTGGAATTCCTATCTGTAGGTTTCCTAAATAGATCTGTATGCAATTCATGCCCATCATATGTAATCAACACATCTAGGTACGATATCTGGGAATTACTCCAATTTTAATCAATTTAACTGGCGTAGGTAATTCCGTCAAGTATGTAAAAAACTAAATTAATTCATTTTCAGTTCCCTCCCAGATAATAAAGAGGTCATCTATATAACGACAATAAAAGAGCATCTTCCTAAAATCTTGTGTGCCATAGATGTACTGTTCCTCAAAATGGGACATGTAAAGATTGGCATAAGATGGTGCTACATTGCTCCCCATTGCGGTACCTGTCGTCTGCAAGTAGAAATTTGTCTCAAACTTAAAATAGTTTTTATCTTATACTATATTAGTGAAAGCACTGTATGCCTGTCTGGATGTCCTGTGTCCCTAGGGGAAATCTTATTGGTCCCTTGGCCCGCACACACACACACACACACACACACACACACACACACACACACACACACACACACACACACACACACACACACTCTCTCTCTCTCTTTCTCTCTCTCTCTGTTGCTTGGCCTCACTCTCCCCCGTCGACCGCAGCTCACCTTCCCCCCCCCCTCTTCCCTCTCCCCTCTCCCCCTCTCCCCTCTCCTGGTGCCCCTCACTCTCTCCCCCACCTCCCCCAAACCCGCACGCTCCGCAACATCCCCAGCCGCACTATCACATGCGCTCCCAGACAAGGGGAAGCGCGGCCCAGCCCTCCTGCACTCCCCCGGCCTCCTGCACTCCCCCGGCCTCCTGCACGCACTATCACGTGCGCTTCCGGACGGAGGGGAAGCGCGGGCCGGGCCTCCTGCACTCCCCCGGCCTCCTGCACTCCCCCCCCCCAGCCTCCTGCACTCCCCCGGCCTCCTGCACGCACTATCACGTGCGCTCCAGGACGGAGGGGAAGCGCGGGCCGGGCCTCCTGCACTCACCCTCACGTGGCACGGGTCTCCTGCCCCAGCCTGCCACTCTTGCCCCCCCGCCAGCTTCCGAACCCACCTCCTGCCCCAGCCTGATGCCACGGGGATATCCATGCCAGGAGGGGAACCGTCTGCCGCCAGGAAACACCACCGGTCAAGGTAAGTCACCCACCGTCTCCCACCCACGCACTGTCACCCAGTTACCCACCGTCTCCCACCCACCCACTGTCACCCAGTCAAAGTCACCCACCCAGTCACCCACACACCCACACATCCACCCACACACCCACCCAGTCACTCCCTCACCCACTTTCACTCACTCACCCACTTTCCCCCAGTCACCCACTTTCCCCCAGTCACCCACTTTCCCCCAGTCACCCACTTTCCCCCAGTCACCCACTTTCCCCCAGTTACCCACTTTACCACAGTCACCCACTTTCCCCCAGTCACCCACTTTCACCCATTCACCCACTCACCCACCCACTCACCCACCCACTCACTCACCCACCCACTCACCCACCCACTCAGTCACCCACCCACCGACCCAAAGTCACCCACCCACCCAGCGACCCAAAGTCAAGTGACCCAAAGTCAAAGCGACCCAAAAAATCACCAACCCACCCACCCAGCGACCCAAAGTCAAACCGACCCAAAGTCACCCACCCACTCAGTCACCGACCCACCCACCCACTCAGCCACTGACCCACCCACCCACTCAGTCACCGACCCACCCACCCACTCAGTCACCCATCCACCCACACACTCAGTCAACTGAGTCACCCACCTAGCTGTCAAGGGGGGGGAAGCCCAACCCTGTCGCCCGCCCCCCCCCCAAAATTACATCCTGGGCAACGCCGGGTATATCAGCTAGTGCAAAATAAAGTGTAACAGTAGCATGATATAAATCAGTTGTGGACCTTTTGTGTGACTTGTCTCTAATTTCTCTCTGACTACATTTAAGCCTTCTGTGTGTGGGATGATCGTATAGAGACTGGTGACATCCATGGTCACCAGTAATATATCTCTATCATTAAACTTAATGGACCTGATTTTATTCAAAAAATCGAATGTGTCCTTAATGTATGATCTTCCCTCTATCACTAATGGTTGTAAGTATGTATCTACAATCATAGACAATGGTTGATTGATGGAGTTAGTGGCTGATATAATCGTCCTCCCTGGGGGGTTGTGCAGACTCTTATGTATCTTAGTTGATAGATATAAAACCGGGTGGCGTGGGTGCTCCATTGTTAGGAATTCTTTCTCCTTTTCAGTAAGCCATGTATTCCCCAAACCCAATAGTAGAATTTGTTCTATTTCTTCCTCATATAAGTTTGTAGGATCATGTGTTAATGTCACATAACAATTAGTGTCAGCGAATTGCCTATAGGCTTCCGTCCTGTATTGTTCATAGTTCTGAAGAACTAGTGCCCCTCCCTTGTCTGCTCTTTTTAAGATTATTTTAGGATTTTCAGCCAATTGTTTCAAACACTTTTTTTGACCAATGTTAAGGTTGTAATGTGTACGATGTTTCTTTCTAAAATATGAATTCACATTGTGTTTAACCAGATTCATATATGCTTGTAAAGCTGAATTCTTAACAGGAGGTACAAAATTAGACTTCGATTTACATACCGTTTCTTTTTTGGTCAAACTCTGAATGGCTGTTGGTGGCTGCTGTTGTTGCACGATCGGTACCCTGTTGAGGAAAAAAGATTTTAGGTTTCATTTTCTTTCCATCTTAAAGAGTTCCACTTCTAAATCAAATCTATTAGCTGTAGTAGTGGGTACAAAAGAAGAACCTCTAGACAGAACTTCTAATTCTGTTTTGGACAGTGAGTAATCAGAAAGATTAATAACAAGACTATGCACACTACACTACCGACACTTTATTGAAGCACGGCTAGCACCGCAAGCCGGGGGATGCCCCGGCGTGCTAGCCGCACTCCCTCAGCGTGCCGCGCATCACCGATGCGCGGTCACGCATCATCGTGTGCCTGCGCCCCCTGCACGCGCGTCCAGGGCTCCCCGAGGGAGCCCTGGTGTCCCGCGATGTGGGGGACGGCGGCAGGGGGTTCCGGGGGACCCGGCGGACCCGGCAGCGGGAGGGAGAGCGCCCCGATCGGAGGGCGCTCCTCCGCTGCTTCGGCGCGCGCCCGGCACCCTCCGGCGCGCGCCAGGTTACTGCTGCGGCCGAGAACGGGCAAATGCTCGAATAAACTCGGCCGCAGCAGTACTTATTGCCGGGGGTTTGTGTCTCCCCCTCCGTGTCGTTTTTCTTTTGTCTTTGTTGTCGTCCCTCTCCCTCCTCCTAAAAAAGAAGAGCTGGAGGTTCCTGGTGTCTGTACCCATATCTCATCAGCTGATGAGCTAGCCTCTGGGTCACTGGAAAGATTTTCTCCTCTTTTTTGAGTATTTTTAGCCTTTCTTTTGTTTGTGAATTTGGTGCGTTTGTCTTGCTTAGTCCATAAGTACACATTATTTTCTTTGTAGTCTCCTACTACCTTTTTGAACTTCTGTTTTTTAAAATGGACTAAATCCTCCTTATATTTTTGTAATTTAGTTTTGAGTTCATCCAAGAGCTTGAGAGTAATGTCACTCTGATGTGTGTGTTCTATAGTGACCCGCGATGTGGGGGACGGCGGCAGGGGGTTCCGGGGGACCCGGCAGACCCGGCAGCGGGAGGGAGAGCGCCCCGATCGGAGGGCGCTCCTCCGCTGCTTCGGCACGCGCCCGGCACCCTCCGGCGCGCGCCAGGTTACTGCTGCGGCCGAGAACGGGCAAATGCTCGAATAAACTCGGCCGCAGCAGTACTTATTGCCGGGGTCTCAAGACGGCGGTGTCCGCGGGTTTGTGTCTCCCCCTCCTTGTCGTTTTTCTTTTGTCTTTGTTGTCGTCCCTCTCCCTCCTCCTAAAAAAGAAGAGCTGGAGGTTCCTGGTGTCTGTACCCATATCTCATCAGCTGATGAGCTAGCCTCTGGGTCACTGGAAAGATTTTCTCCTCTTTTTTGAGTATTTTTAGCCTTTCTTTTGTTTGTGAATTTGGTGCGTTTGTCTTGCTTAGTCCATAAGTACACATTATTTTCTTTGTAGTCTCCTATTACCTTTTTGAACTTCTGTTTTTTAAAATGGACTAAATCCTCCTTATATTTTTGTAATTTAGTTTTGAGTTCATCCAAGAGCTTGAGAGTAATGTCACACTGATGTGTGTGTTCTATAGTGACCTCAAGTTTTAGAATCTCATGTCTGGTATTGGATAATTGTTTCCCTACTTCCTCAATAACTAATACCATTAAATCCAAGGAGGCTTTGTTCAATATTTTGCACCAGTTCTCACAGAATATCTGGCTATCTATGCCAATGGTGGGACGGTTTCGGATCCTGAATCCTCTGGGGATGAGTTTCTGTTTGAAATATTCACTTAAAGTGCTTCCATGAGAGTAAAATTATATTTCTTTCTTTTTAAGCCTTTCTAAGTCTCTGATGTAATCGGCTGGTCTGTCAGGACCAAACGCCTCTTCAGGAGTAGATTTAAATAAAATGTTATTAATCTCCTCCTCATTGAAAGTTTTTGTTTCAGCTTTATTTGTAAGTCCCAAAGACAGATTGGCAAGCCCTTCCATAAAGTAGAGCCTTACACTTGAACCTGTCTAACACTAAGGAAAAACTGGAATGTACTGGGAGAAATTCAACGTCTCCAGAATAAATTTTCACAGATAATAAATGCGGTGATACACAAAAATAAATCTGTTAAAGTATCATATAACTCAATCTCAAATTGACTAAAGGGTATATTCCCTAGCCAACCTTGATGGTGACTGCTCTTGGCATGAAGATAACTGTTAGATGCCACTTCTTTATATGTACATCTGTCTGGATTTAATTGTTCGAATCTACCGTAAGGCAAAGATCAAGAAAAACAATAGATATGGGATCTGTCACTGTCACGGGAGCTTGTGCAGGGTTATAATATACACAAATATCACTAGGTTGAATTGAACATGACTAAGATATGATAAATTAAGTTTATTCCTTGAAAAAGGTGAACACACAAGATTGCACAAATAACATACAGAATATAGCACTTACGTGGGGTGGGGCAATGAAGTAATCAAAGACAGGATAAGGTAATCAGGATTCTTTCAGATGTTGAAATTAAGACACTGGGCATAGAGCTTACACTCGTTTATACGGGATTCAAGCCCTATACCCTAACATTGAGTGCCAGGTATTGGTTAACAATTACCTGCACCCAATCACTCTTTGCCAGCTAACGTGGGAAGCATTGTTAGACCATGCCCCCCGTTAGTTGGCACATGCACACATTTTCCACTTGCTGTCTCATTTCCCTAGCCCCACACTAAAGAAAGGGCTCCTTAAAGTCTACCAGACGTGTATCTGGTCAGGAAATCCCTTGTCTGTAAGTGAGAATTACAACACTTACAGACCACTCAAGCCCTGCTTTTCTCCACCCTAGTATACACAATCAGAGTGGTGAAGCCTTTGATCAGGGGGCCTGTTGTAGAAAAATGGTCGCCCCCCTGAGCATTAACATATGGCAGAGCCAGTATCTTTCACAGGCTTTTATACCAGACCCAATAGACAGTAAACTTCTTAATATCTAAACATATTAAAATAATCCGTTCTGCTGGGCCGAGCGGGCTGAAAATTGCCAGACCCTCATGCCGGAGGGGACTCTCCATGGTGGCCAAGTTTCAGCTCGCTGCGACCCACCGGACTGGAGTTACACAAATACTCTCCGACGAAGCGCCAGCAAGGCGTGAAACGCGTTAGAGACAGAGGTTTTTTCCTGCACCCATACCTGTCTGCACCATGACTTCTCAATAAAGAACTTTTATTTTCATTATACTGCTGCTGTCCCGTGGATCCAGTTTATCGCTGTGCGCTGCACCTCTACATCTGTGGCTACCCGAATCATTTCTACCAGCAGGAGCACGCTTTCCAGAAGGCACAATGGGCAAGGTCACGTGAGTTGTACCTTTAAACAGTACATAGAGGTATTTTATTGGTGTGTTTATTGGTGTGTTTATACAAGTGTCAGTACCAGTCCACATTGGCAGTGAGGGGGTGGGGCTCATATATCTCCATCACCCACACTCACCAGGACATTTATTCAGGTCACAGACTACACACGCACCCATATATACCTCACTCAATTATATACCTTATACCCAGCCTATTCCCTTCAATCAAGAAATCATTGTTAATTACAGAGCATGTCACTTGAGCACTATATTTGAACATTGTTCTTCTACTTTACACAAATACAGTTTAAAAGGCATATTTACAAAAGTGGCTTTTTTCTGCCATGGAAGTCAATGGCAGAAACCCAAATTTAACCATTACCCTGACACCGTCCTGTTGCTCGGAGAGGCTCAGTATTTGCCATGCAGTCATGCCGGAACTATGACTACATGGTGGCCAAATCTCAGCCCTCTAGGCTGAACAGAACCGGAGTTATAGGTTTCAGGTTTCTGAACATTTTGACTTAGCCGTTTCTTACCTCGCGGCTTTTACCTCCACCATTAGAGTCAATGGTGTGACACTCGTACCGAGCGTAACCCTTTACCGAGGTCATTGTTTGTTGGACCCGGTTGGGGTCGATTGAGGGGGTTCCTAGGGTCTAGGGGCAAAAATAATTTTATTCCTGGGTGCCCTAGAACAAAAGTTCCCACGCCAATTGGACGTGAACTTGACAGAGACCTGATCAAAGCTCTTTTTAGACATTGTTTCCACTCTTGCACCTGCAGGTCTTCTGCGATATCGGGCCCAAATCGCCGGAATCTCCATAGGGTTAAATGGGGCTCCAATGGCGACATATGGAGAGACTGCAAAATGGAGACTGCAAAGGCGGGAAAGGGGACAAAGGGCAATAAACATGTAAATGCGATTAACCCTTTCCCTCCCGACCTGATACCAGTGTATGTGGTTGCTGCATACACTGTACAGGTATAAACCCCAATAATTATACCCATATACATTTCTATCAAATAGAACACAGTTTGCCTTGAGGCAGGGGAATAAAAACACATGAAATCCCTCTAAATGTGGGAATAGGATAACCAAGCGACATACCTTTTGGTTATGAAGCAGGGGAACATATGTATTATAAGTACATTTCTGGTTAACCCCTCACTTCCCAGACGGTGGAATGGGGTGTCTAATGGGGGTGACCTCTTTAATACTCGCTTGGCACCCCTCCCCCATCACACCTACCCTGCTCAATGGGTGCCTTGTTACCCAGCTGCCCACCCTGGCACTGGGACACTATTGGCATCCTTGAAGCACATAAGTCCTGAGTGGTTGTCCAGGCAAAATTGTCCTCCAGCATTGTCCAGTACACTGTCCTGGCCACATTGGATTGTGAAGTCCAGATCCTGCTGAGCAGGGTGCCAACGTGGCCATTGGGCATTCTCCTTTGCCACCCTCTGCCCCCCACCCAGTGCCTGGTGAACCAAGACCATCGTGAAGGGGCACCTCTGCATACCAGGCTGCATGTTGCCCAGAGACTGGCATGTGTCTGTACCAGCGGGAGACCAGCTTACAAGCACAGACCATCGCTTTTCCGTCAAATCAGTCTGGAGAAGGGCTATGTCACTATGTCATATTCTCTAGCCTGCTGTACCCATGCTTGGCCACCGGGACTGCTGCCACTCTCAATGTCTTGTTCTAGCCTGCAGTACCTATACTTGTCCACCGGGATTGCTGCTGCTAAACTAAGGAACATTCCAGACTCTGATACCTGACACCTCTGCACCTGTGCTCCCTCTCAGCCTGCATATATAAACCTCCCTTTCCTGTTCCTCCCTTGCCTCTGTTTCAAGTCAGACTCCTATGCACATGCCTCTGATCCTGATCTGTTCCTGTACCTGTATTTGAGTCTGTTCGCAGTAAAGGCCCTTGCTGGTAATCTGGCTTGTCCCTGTTTGTTCCCGTTCTCAGTCCCTGCTCCCAGACCTGTCCCTGCTCGCCTGTCCTGTTCCAGTCTCCTCGTTGTCGACCTCTGCTTGTTGCCTGACTTCACTATCTGCCGCCTGCCTCTGATCTCTGCTTGTGACCCCTACTACGCTCCTGCTGTTCCGGCCACGAGATCCTACCCGCCACAGGTGTCTCCCGTGACACAATATCCTGTAGAGACCCTACCTGCCCTGGCTCTGTGCCCATCTCTAGCTGCTCCACTATCTTTATGCCTCTCCTCCCTGGCTCTAGGGCAGTCCCCATCCCGAGTTGCATCACTTCGGTATTCAAGAAACCACCTGGGATGCTGACTACTACCTGTGACGGTTCAGGGGATTCCTTCCCCTCCATGTGTCCCTGGCACTGCGCTTCCTCCTGCCTCTCATGTCCCTTCCTTGCCTTCCCATTCTGCTCTCCCTTCCTCCTCCCGCACCCGTCCCTCTGCGGCAGTTCCTGACGCTCTCCCATCATCTGCGCGCATTCCCCGCAAGGCACGCGTGTCTCCTCAGTATCCCGTTTCCCTGTACAATACTCCCCGCTCACGGTCTCCCTCCGCTCCAGTCCACTTACCTCCTGCAGACTCCCCTCCAGTTCTCCCTCCACCTTCGGCGGGTGCCCCTGCAGAGCGGCGCTCTGCGCGCCTCTTGACACAGCCTGTGCGCACGCACTCTAACATTACAAAGGGCATGTGCACACGCTCCTCTTGTAGGCCTTCCCTGGCTCCTCCTCTCAGGCTGTTTAGGCTATCTCCCTCTCTGGCTCACCTGTCTCCTCCTCCTCCTCTCCTCACCTATCCCTGCTGCCTCTCACTTCACCCTCTGCTCCTCCTCTCTCTCCCATTGGTGTTTCCTCCTTTATAACCCCTGTCTGTCCTTTCACTCATTTGTCTGCATAGTTCATTGTAACCTCTGTGTGTGCAGTCCTATGCTTGGCTCTCCTGTGTTTTCCAGCTTCTGTTCCTGCTCCTGCTTACCCCTGGATTTTCCTGGCTTGACCTCTGCTTGTACTGGATTACCCTGCTCTCTACTGCCCTTGAACCCTGCTTATGGACACGACTTTGCTGACTTCTGTTATCCCTGGACTCTGGCTTACAAACAGTACGATCCTGCGCTCTGTATCCCTGGACTCTGGAACACGGACATCACTATTCTTACTCTGAATCACAAAGGCGTTGCAAGTATAACTAACCATCTCTCTACAGGCCCGGCAATGCCATACCACACTCCAGGCACGCTCTCATTGCTGTGGGTGTGTGGTAAAACCCTTCCCACCTCAGTACTGGGGACTGGCCAGGTCTGCGGGCATACAGGCATTACACTACCATCTCCTTTGTCCCCTGGGACAAGGCAATCCCCCAGTAACCATTACTGGGGTTCCTGGTACCCAGATTCTTTGCCCCTTCCCTCTCAAAACTGAAGGCCAGGAGATAAGCACATGCTACCACCACTGCTGCTAGGACAAGCATCACTCCTCTCCCCTCCACTATGCTGCCCTTACCCTCTGTAGCTAGCTTTGGCTGACCTGGGGACCGAACCTTCTGCTGTACCCCCTAGCCCTGGCTTCTGCTCCTGATTGCCTACCTACCCACAGCCCTACCTCTGGGAAATCTGTCCTGGGGGTCTTCCCTGGCAAGTCAGAACAAGGAACCTCCTGCCTTCCTAGCCCATCCACTGCCTGACACCCCACTGACATCCTATCTTCCCTTGCTCCTCAGTGCCTCCCTGCCTAGCCTCCCCTAGGCTCAGCACCTCAGCTTCTGCTAATAACTCTGCCAGCCTACCTCCCTGCAGCCCACCTTCCCTCCGCTCCCCCCTAGGCAATCCAAAACTATGTACAGGAGCTACCTGAGTGCCCTTATCTCCCTGAACTTGTCTCCCCCTTACTGGGGATGAGCTCAGGGGCATCTGTTCAGATGCAACCGCCTTAGCTCTTGGCTGGTAGGTATCCCTGGGGTGGCACAAGCTTGCCACCGCCCCAAATACCTCCAGACCATAGCCAGACTGCAACAGGGGATTGCTGATCTGAGAGACCCCTGAAGCTCCGCCAGGTTAATGGGGAACTCTAGCTGCCATACCTGCTGCTTTTCCTCCCTGGCTACCACTAGCCCATCTTCTCCTACTGAGACCTCCTGCTGGCTACTTACCTGTAGCCTTCCCTCACTCTGCTTCTCCCTAGCTAATCCTAACCTGGATACTAAAGAGACCTGAGTGAGGCCATGTTAGGACCAGTAGGTCAAGCCAGAATTTACACTTGTGTTAAGCTTCCATTTTGTCTGATCATAACTAGTTAAGATTCTGTAGTCAGTTTTTTGCTGAAATATAATTCCTAAATGCACTCAGTTTCTGCCAAATTGCATTTCCTTTCTTCCTGCTCAGGATATTGCTAAGATACTTTTTGTATGGACAGTCTCCTGCTGTTTTAGTTAGAATACAATAAACTGGTTCTAAGCAAGAAGCAAAATAGTGTAATATAGTTGCTAAAGACTCAAGGTCTCTTTTGATAACAGACAATGAATAAACTATGTATTCAGACATTGCTTGTATTAGGAGGACAAGTCCCAAGAATCATGCCACTAATACTGCACCGACACACTTTATTCGAGCAAATACCCAGTATGTACCTGGCAGATACCTGGAATGCGCCGCTCCTCACCTCTGACAAGCCCCGTTGCGTTTGCCTTCCCAGCCTGGGTTCATGCCTGGCTGACGGGCGGCTGATCTGTTAAATGATAATGATTAGGATTTAATAGGCTGCAATGCTTCGCGTGTCTACCAGATGGCATAAATTCATGAATTGTAATGCAGTATATATATATATACTGTGCAGTATTGCAGCCAGCGGGAATAAAATGCTTCAATCCCTGCCTGGAAAATAACCCAATGCACTCGGGCAGAAAACAGTCACAAACCTCAATACACCCGGGTATACCCGAATTCGTGGGATTAGCCGAGCTCGAATAAAGTGTGTCGCCAGTGTATGTCCTGCCCCTAAATCACGCCTCTAATCAAAGCTACGCCCCAGACACACCTAGGATACGCCTATGTTACGCCTCTAACCAATATCTTCTTTTTCCTGTATAAAAGTCATTACCCTATGAGTAATAAATTGAGACAAAGGATTTGAAACCTGGCTTGCGTTACGTTTAATTTCTTTCGTTTACCAGGCCTGTAAGTTCAAACAAAGATCGAAGATAACAGTGGCAGGGCGTGAAAGCTTCCCGGGGAAGTCTGCTGCAAAACGGCGCCGATTGTGTCCAATCACAAGGCCTTCAGCTTTAAGCCTAGACGAGGAATAACGGTTTTCCTTCAGGCCATCTCTCTGACACTGCCTCCCCATTACCGGAGAGGAGCCCAGGGGCATTGGTTCAGAAGCACCTGCCTTGGCTCCTGGCCGGTAGTTATCCCTGGGGTTGTCTAATTTTTCCATGGCCCCTGATACCTCCAGCCCATAGCCAGGCGACACCAGTGGGGCTCTAAACCGAGAGCCCACCTGATGCTCCACCAAGGGCAATGGGAAAGCCTAGCTGCCCTACAAGCTGCCTTTCATTCCCCTCCCCTGGTAGCCCTATCTCCTGCCACCCACCGGTCACTCCTACAGGGGATCAACGGGGTACAAGGATGGGAAAAATAAGTCAGGGTCAGTCTGCGACTGGGTCTGGCTTACCATGCTTTTCTCCGCAGAGACCACCGCTTTCATAGGTCCCGATTGCAGGGGGACTGCGGTGGCCACAACCGGCATCATCTTGACCGGTGAGCTCCGGGCAACTGCCGCAACAGCTCCCGGGTTCAGCACAGGGAAAACGGTGCAGGACATGGGTCCCTGGTCCTCGTGGAGAAATTCGGCTCCCTTCAAACCCCAAAAAATAACCCTCTCCCGCACACACGGTCCTTCCCCCCACTCAGGAAAGGCTCCGGCACTTTGCTGGAATCGCGGCTTTTCCGCCACCGCTACGGGCGAGCTCCGGGTGACTGCCGCAATAGCACCCGGCTTCAGCACAGGATCGCTGGCGTAGATCGTGGGGCTTCGGTCACTGCTGAGGAGCGTCGACTCCTCCAAACAAGACAAAACATCCCCCTCACGCACACCCCAACCCTCCCCCCAAACAAAAACGGCTCCGGCATCTTGCCGGAATCGTGGCTTCTCCTCTGCCGCCGCCTGCATCCCGCGTCCTGAGAGCACTTCCACCGGCCGGACCATATCAGGTCGGGCCAGGGGGACAACAGCATCTTGCTGTAGCAAGCTGACTGCTTGCCGAGCACCGCTGCTAATGGCCGGAAAAGATCTGCTTCGGCCGCCACTCCGCTGTATTCCGCCGGGTGCGGATGGATGGCCGCCGCTCTCCGCCACTGCTACCGATGCAGGCTGGCCAGGTTCTCCAGAAGACGTCCCACTGAGGGTTGTTGCTCTGGCTTGGCGGGAGCCATTGGAGGATGCCGTTAAACAGGATACCTGCTACGCAGCTCGTGAGCGTTGGCCCTGAGGGGCTTCATCGCCCGACCACGCACGGTCCGGGCATCGGGCTCTGATGTGGCCCGCTTTGTTGCAGTGGTAACATCGCCGCTCTTGCCTCACTCGAGGTCCAACAATTAATGGCGACAAGAAAGGGTCGCGCTGGCCATGAGGGTCCTGCCATTTACCGCAATGGCGAAGAAAGCCACGCGGCGTTTAACACACTAAGTGTAAAACAGTGTAAACTGAAAACCCATAACTCCAGTTCCGTAGAGACCAGAGGGCTGGGATTTGGCCAACATGTAGTCACTGCTCCGACATGACTGCCTGGCAATTTCCAGCCCTCTCCCCTCAACCGAACGGAGTAGGGTTAACTGTAAAAAAGTGTGAGCTGCCCATTGACTCCAATGGTAGCGGAGGTCCCATTGAATCCTATGGCGGTGCCGGCCCATGCATTTCCTATGGCAGCGCCAGCCCTATTGATTCCAATGGAGGTAAAAGCCGCGAGGTACATGGCTAAGTGTAAAACGCTAAAAACCTGAAGTTCATAACTCCGGTTCTGTGCGGACCAGAGGGCTAGCGTTTGGCCCCCTTGTAGTTATCGTTCCGGCATGACTGCATGGCAAATACCGACCCTCTCTGAGCAACAGAACAGAGTATGGTTAATTGTTTAATTTGGGTTTCTGCCATTGATTTCAATGACAGAGAAATGCAATTTCTGTAAATGGGCATTTAAAGTGTATTTCTGTAACACCGGTTAGGTGGGTCCCAGTGAGCTGAAAATTTGCCACTATGTAGAATACCCTCCGGCATGAGGGTCTGGCAATTTGTAGCCCGCTCGGCCCAGCCGAACGGATTATTTTAATATATATATAATTGTGGAAATGTACTGTGTTTGGTGTCTGGCATTAAAGCCCGGGAAAGATACTGGCTCTGCAGTATGTTAATGTTCAGGGGGCGACTATACGTCTACAACAGGTCCCTGATCAAAGGCTCCCCACCCTGATTGTAGATGTTAGGGCGGAGAAGAGCATGACTTGAGTAGTTCTGTAGGTATTATAAATCACACTTTCAGACAAAGGTTTTCTTGTCCAGAGACCCAAAAGGCAGACTAGGAGACGCCAATCTTTTGGGAGTGGGCCTAACAAAATGGGCCCCTGATTAGAATAATGCCCACCCCTGTGGGCAGGTATTACCTTGCTTCCCATGTGAGCTGGCAAGGGGTAATTGGGTGTAGGTTATTGGTAACCAATACCTGACACCCAATGTTAAGGGATAGGGCTTAAATCCTATATAACTGATTGTAAGCTCTTGTTACGCCGGTGCTGCCTGCAGATCAGACCTGTCCCCTGTGCTGAGGTGGGACGTAGGGATACACGCACCCGCAGCAAAGGGAGCGCATCCGGAGTGTGGTTTTAGTGTTGCCAGGCCAGGTATAGTAAAGAAGACAATACTTGCCGGTACCGGTAGTAGAGGAAGGGTAGTTATTGCCGTTGCCAAGTTCAGGGATAGGAGGAGTCACGAAGTCCAGGTAGAGTCGAAGTCGAGAGCCAGAGGGGTTAGTCGTCCAAGCCGCGTCGATACCTGAGGAGTCACTGAGAGAGTAGTGAAATGCTTCCATAGAGAACTATGTCGAGCGACAAGAGATGGGAAGCACAGGCATAATAAAGCTGGGCAGGCCAATGGGAAGAGGGGGCAGGCCTGGAGGAGTGCAAGGAGTTCTCCCTGATAGGAGGGATGTGTTACAACCCAGCAGAGTGTAATCATTGATTTGCATGGAATCATGTGGTGATTGGGGGCGACGCCTCACTGCAGGCGCAGAGGGTAAAAGGCCTCTGTTAGGCGTGTGCTCTGTAAGCTGGGAATGCATGCACATAACATCTGGGGCTGGCGCATATGCACGTGGATTCGGTTACTGACGTGCATATGCGCATGGGATCAGTGACAGACGTGCATGTGCGTATAGAGCGCAGAGCCGGAGAAACACGCAGAGGCTGTGGTTCAACAGGCACCTCTTCGGTAGGTGCAATCCTGTGATGTCGAGGACCCAGATTGCCAATGGCAGACAATGGAGGTATGTGGGAATTGCGCTGCAGGCGCTGGGACGCCTGAGTACCGACGGGGGGTGGGCAATGGTCACGCTGACGGTGCTGAGACACCAGATTCCTTACATCTCTATGCCCAGTGTCTTCGTTACAACATCTGAATGATACATGATTGCCTGATGAATTGCCAATCCTGATTGCTCCATTGTCCCTTCCCACGTAAGTGTCCATATTCTGTGAGTTATTTGTATATTCGGTGTGTTCACCTTCTTCAAGGAATAAACTTTATTTATCACATCTTAGTCGCATTCGATTCAACACAGAGATATTTTGTGTATATTATAACCCTGCACAAGTTCCCGTGACAGTGGGATACTGATTGAACCTATACTCTAGTCTCCTGCGGGATTCTGTAGTATAGTGGGGAACCTCGTAAGCTTGCAAGCTCCCCAGACACACACTTCTAAAGAGCATGAGATACTTCACTGTCCCTTTACCTATACCCCGATAGCACCATGAGTACACGCTCAGGAAGGTACCGATCCTGGGACCGAGTGAAGATCATGGAGAGATGTGCGGGATAAGGCTTACTGACAGATGGGCAGTCAAAGTTACAGCTTGAGGAGAATTTGGAGGGTCATGAGGACCGCATGGTCCACCAGAGGGGCAAGTCCCTGTAGCTGCTGTGGTGGCGAGCGCTATTCAGCCCGTAGTGCAGGAAGTCCCTCCAGCTCCGGGGCTGCAAGGACATGAGGAGAATGCCAGTGACCACCTGGATATGGGTGGCTTGGGGCAGTGAGAGCAGATGAAGTAGCAGCTGCGGCTGCTGACCGGGCTGTCCCTGGGCTCACTGCACTTTTTGCATCATGGGGAGCAGGGGTTAGCACTGCGGAGTGGGTACAGCTCCTGATGGCAGCGCTCGGAAAGACCTACCACTCGCACCTTCTAAACGGGGAACAGGAGCTTCCACGGGCGGACCACCATGGCTTCAGCAAGGTCGTGGATGGCACAGAGGACATCGATGCATTTTTAAAGGACTTCGAGACGCAGTGTTCCCGGTTCCGAATTCCAAGGGGGAACTGGGTGGTCAGACTGCGACCACTGTTATCTGGGAAAGCCAAGCGGACTGTGCAGGGTATTCCACGCATGGATGCCGATGACTATGGTCATATCAAGAGCAAACTGCTGACCCAGTACGCCCTGACCCCAGAAGCATACAGGGGCAAGTTCCGGACGGGTAGAGTACTCCCCGGGGAGTCATTCAGTGACTATGCCGGCTGTATGGCCTTACATGGGACTCAGTGGGTAGAGGGAAATGGGGTTACAAAATTCCATACCCTACTGGACTTGTTTTTCCAAGAGCAGTTGCTGCAGCAGCTTCCCTCGGACATGAGGGCATAGGTCTTTGACCATAAACCTCAGACCTATGAAGATGCTGCATAAATGGCAGACGAGTATGTGGCCAGGAGGGCTGTGATGTATTACCCAGCAGCTCCCAAAGGAACGGCCTGCGTGGCCAAGGGAGCTAAAACTACCCTTCACTAGAAACAGAAACCTGCAGCAGCTGTCAACGCACCCAAGGCTGCAGAATTTAAACCCGAGAGGCGGTGTTTTACCTGCAATAAGGTTGGTCATTTCAGGCCAGACTGTCCGGACCGGGACCAATTAAAGGGACCACATCAGGGGCAACGATCACCTGCTGCGAGGCCGGTCACCTGTCTGCGACTGGCACACACAGAGGAGCCAAGTAAAGCCATGGAACCAGTCCAAAGAGGGATGTCCAGCGGATAATCTGCACTTTCCACCCTGGGACCAGCAGTGGAGATCGGAGGACATCAGGTTGCTCCTGTCGGGATGCAGCCCAACGATGTCTGGCAGAAGCATCGGCGGAGGGTGATCATCGGAGACTGGCAGGCGGACGGCCGTGATATGCTGTGGCCAGAGGATTTGCTCCCGGGATGCAAGTGACCATGCCAGACGGAGGACCACATTCACTCCAAGTTGCCCAGGTCTTTTTGGACTGGGGTGCCAGACGTGGCATGAGGGAGATGGGTGTTTTCATGAGTTGGATGCCGAGATCTTACTTGGGAATGACCTGGGACATGTAACCTGCGTTTTTATCACTGAGTTGGCACCTGTTGCAGCGATCACCAGGAGCCAGTCAGCAAGGATCGCTGCAGAACCAGCCCCTGTCCCCCTGCATTTGGGACCTATGGTTCAAGCAGTCTCTGCGGAGACCAGACAGGTAAGCCAGACAAAGTCGCATTCTGAGATTGACTTACTGTTCCCTGTCCCCGTTCCCTGTCCCCCTGACTTACGTATGAACAGAGGGTGGCCAGAGATAGGTGCCCCGTTTAGAGATGCGGTGCGATCAGACCCCAGCTTAGAGGGCATGAGACTTCGGGTGTCCGAGTCTAAGTCAAGCGATTGGTCTGATTACGTCTTGTGGCACCGCAGGTTCCTGTATAGAGAGCAAGGGACCACAGGTTTAGATGAGGTATGGATGGGGAAGAGACAGCTAGTGGTACCCCAGGAGTATAGGCAGCAGTTGTTGCGGGTTGCCCACTCCATACCACTATTGGGGCATCAGGGGGTCACTTGGACTCGAGCCCAGCTGTTGCAGCGTTACTACTGGCCGGGGGCATCCAGTGCAGTGGCAGAATTCTGCCGGTCCTTTGATGCCTGCCAGCGAGTAGGTAGGGTGGGTGACTGTGTCAAGGCACCCCTGAACCCATTACAGGTAATAGGGGAACCCTTTCAGCGGGTAGCCATGGAACTCTTGGGACCCATCATGGTTCCCAGCTGGTCAGGGAAGCACTACATCCTCACGGTGGTAGACTTTGCCACCCGGTACCCTGAGGCAGTAGCACTTGCCACCATTGATGCTAGGGCAGTAGCGAAAGCCTTGCTAACCATTTTTTCTAGAGTAGGTTTCTAAAGAGAGATCCTAAACAATCAGGGGTCGCAATTCATGAGTGAATTGCTCCAGTGTCTCTGGGATACGTACGTGGTGAAGCACCAGCGCACGACCCCTTACCACCCCCAGACCAACGGATTATGTGAGAGGTTCAATGGAACCCTGAAGCAAATGCTCCGAATCTTTATAGAGGCAGAGGGAAAACCCTGGGATATTCACCTGCAGCACTTGCTGTTTGCATACCGAGAGGTACCGCAAGAATCTACAGGCTTCTCTCCCTTTGAGCTGCTATATGGGCGCAGGGTACGGGTGTCACGGTAACTTGTGATAGGATATAATATACACCAAATATCTGGGTTGAATTGAATACGACTTAGATATAATAAAGATAGTTTATTCCTTAAAGAAGGAGAACAAACAAGATGATACAAATAACAGACAAGAAATAGCACTTACTTAAGGGTTGGACAATGAAGCAATCAGGTACAGGATTGGCAATTCATTCAGCAATACAGGTTCAAATGAAGACATCACGAAAGACACTGGGCATAGGGCTGACACCGGTTTATATGTGATTTCAGTCCTATATCCTGGCATTGAGTGCAAGTCATTGGAGGACAATTATCTGCACCCAATCCCTCCTTGCCACTGCACCTGAGAGGCAAAGTAATACCTGCCCACTGGGTGGGCATTATTCTAATGAGGGGCTTATTTCCCTAGCCCCCCTCCCACAAGACTGGCGTCGCCCAGTCTGCTTGGGACAGGAAAACGTTTGTCCCAAGGTGTGAAACACAACACTTATCCCAAGTACCCACGTTCTGCTCTGTTTTGTTCCAGCATACACAAGCAGGGTGGGGGAGCCTTTGATCAGGTCCTTATTGTAGACCACTTGTCTCCCCCCTGAGCATTAACATACCATTTGTCCTCTGGTTTTCCCAGGTTTAGGAATACCAGATCCACAAGATAATACATAACTTAATATATACACATATTAAAATAATCCGTTCGGCTTGGCCGAACGGGCTGAAATTTGCCAGATCCTCATGGGACTCTCCATGGTGGCCAAGTTTCAACTCGCTGCGACCCACCAGACCAGAGTTACACAAACAGTTTAAAAGCACATTACAAAAGTTGCTTTTTTCTGCCATGCAAGTCAATGGCAGAAACCTAAACTTTACCATTACCCTGACTCCGTTCTGTTGCCACGAGAGGGTCGCTATTTGCCATACAATCCTGCCGGAACAAGGACTACCGGGTGACCGAATCTCAGCCCTTTAGGTTGAACAGAACCGGAGTTATGGGTTCCAGGTTTCTGCTTATTCCGACTTAGCCGTTTTCACGCGCGGCTTTTCTCCATTAAAATCAATAGGGCCGGCGCCTCCATAGGAAATGCATGGGCCAGCACCGCCATAGGATTCAATGGGACCTCCGCTACCATTGAAGTTAATGGGAAACACACACTTTTTCACAGTTAACCCTACACCGTACAGTTGAGGGGAGAGGGCTGGAAATTGCCATGCAGTCATGCCGGAGCAGTGACTACATCCTTGCCAAATCCCAACCTTCGGGTTCCCATGGAACCGGAGTTATGGTTTTTCAATTTACCCTGTTTCACACTTAGTGTTTGAAAGCCACGCGGCTTTCTCAGCCATTACGGTAAATGGTAGGACCCTCCTGGCCGGCGCGACCCTTTCTCGCCACCATTCATTGTCGGACCCTGTTGGGGTCAAGTGAGGGGGTTCCTAAAATCTAGGAGCAAAGGAATTTTATTTCTGGGTGCCCTAGAAAAAAAGTTAAGGAATGGAAGCAGGCACACGGTCTTTCTAAAGGTGCAGTTTATTGTGCCACCAAAGGTCCAACGTTTCGGCAAATAGATTGCCTTTATCAAGGAGAGGGCTACAGAACATGTTAAACATACCACAATATATACACAAATGGGTACTCACCCCCCCACGATCACTGCTGCCTTGCTCCTTGCTCCAAGGCAGCAGTGATCGTGGGGGGGTGAGTACCCATTTGTGTATATATTGTGGTATGTTTAACATGTTCTGTAGCCCTCTCCTTGATAAAGGCAATCTATTTGCCGAAATGTTGGACCTTTGGTGGCACAATAAACTGCACCTTTAGAAAGACTGTGTGCCTGCTTCCATTCCTTTGCTTAAGTACCTCTGGGATGTCTGGACCTCCCTGGATACAGCGCACCGGCAGATAAGTACCCCCCTCCAGCACCTACCAGCGGTGTGCATGTGCTTCTACATATGACTAGAAAAAAAGTTCCCACGATAATTGGCCGTGAACTTGACCGAGGCCCTAGTTCCCACGCCAATTGTGCGGTCAAAGCTCTTTTTTGATAATGTTGCCGCTCTTGCGGTTTTGCGGTCTGGCAGGCTGCCAGCTCGTCTCCGGAGGTCGGCTTCCAGGAATCCCAATTGAAATGCATTACTCCATTCACTGTCAATGGGGAACCGCCGCTCCTCCTCTCGAGCGCCACCTGCAGGTCTTCTACGGAAACGGGCCCAAATCGCCAGAATCTCCATAGGATTGTATTGAGCCCCAATGGCGACCTATGGAGAAACTGGAGAAAATGGACCTTGCAAAGGCAGGAAAAGGAACAAAGGACCATAAACACAGAATTAACCCTTTCCCTCCCGCATAGATCCCAGTGTATGTTATGGTGCAGACACTGGAATGGGAACAATACATATTCACAGGGGGATACACAGTTGGTGCTGAAGCAGGGGCATAACTACTGTACTGGACATCATTTCAGTTAACCCCTCGCCTCCCAGGTTAGAGCAGGGGTGGCCAAATGGGGTGTAACCCCTTCAATACCGGGCCAAACCCCCTCTCCCATGACAACGGGGACCTCTGGACCTATTCCATGAGGGATGGGAAGGGGACACTACCAATACTGATGCTTCTGGGCTTCAGTATGTGGTAGATCTCAGAGACCGGCTACAGATGCTCATGGGGTTGGCACAGGACAACCTTAGGGCTGCTCAAGTCAAGCAGAAGGCTTGGTATGATTAGAATGCCCATAGCAGGGAATTCATCCCAGGACAGCAAGTGCTTGTTCTCAAGCCCACTCAGGAGAACAAATTAATGGCTGCCTGGTCGGGACCGTATCCGGTACTCTGAAAGATGAATGAGTGAAACTAATAGTGTATAAGAGCTACTAAAGAGGTGAAATATGCCAATAATGATAACATAATGCCTTTTGTATACACTGAAATCAGGGGCATGTAGGTTGGGAACTACACTAGAACAGCAGACAAATAGTTATAGCATGTAAAGCAATATTAGTAATACAATACAAAGCTGGGCAACAAAAGTATATATAAAGAAAATCAAGAACATGTACTTAGCAAATAGATAAACAAGACAGATGCTTCAATGAAATTCCTATTAAGAAATGTATAAACGTCCATCTTATGAATTATAGTTCCATCATATAGGTCAGATAATATCATAGTAATTTGCTTGGGTGCCGCAGATACATGTTATTAAGTTCCATGGTGGCATAAGAAGAAATGGTGATTGAAGAAAAACATCCTTGGATATTGGAACACTGAAGCTGTGTCATTGGATCTTATAGTTCAAAAGTGATGCCACTCTGGGCAAGGGAGGAGAAGTGTCAGGGCGGCTGGAAAGACATGAAAGGAAGGAGAAGAGGGTAAAAGTTAGCATGTCATATAGCGCACTGAATCACAGGTACACTCCGAACCACAAATACCGGGTCCATGGTTCTGGGCATATACTGGTGGGACAGTGTCGACTCCCATTAACCCCTGACTATACCGAGGATACGCGTATCACAATGCCTTACTGGTCTGTGCTGAAGCAGGGCATCCTGGCAGGAAGCCGCATAACTGCTTTCCAGGGAGGATTTTGTCTGGAGGTCTGTGTCCTTATGTACACGGGAATCTGACTCGGAGATGTTGGAGAATAAAAGGGGCCGCAGCTGTATTGCCTTTCCAGTAGTGCTAACCAGTGGAGATGAGTTTCAGGGTAGACTTTCCGGTAAAAGTGTTGTCGGATTGTGTCAAGCTAGCCGGGAACCAGAGATACTGGTCACCCCCAAAATGTACCCAGGAACCGAGTCAGATTCCTGGGTACATAAGGACACAGACCTCCGGACAAAATCCTCCTTGGAAAGCAGTTATGCGGCTCACCGCCAGGATGCCCTGCTTCAGCACAGACCAGTAAGGCATTGTGATACGCATATCCTCGGTATAGTCAGGGGTTAATGGGAGTCGTCCCCGTCCCCCCAGTATATGCCCAGAACCATGGACCAGGTATTTGTGGTTCGGAGTGTCTCCAACCAGCCATAATGTTGTGAGAGTGAAATTATTTCTAAGTCCAGCTTCGGTAGATTAAAAGCAACTCTGAAACTTAACCTAAGCATTTTTCGAAGATACTTTTTAGCTAACTTCTTATAGGAAGGTCTAGGAGCTCCGAAAATGAACGTGTGCGTCTTTCACTCTTCCCGAGGGACTTAGAAGAATTTTGTGATATTTTTTATTAACATGGTGTATAAGGGTATGTATATATGTTTTATGCACTGTATATGAGCTTGGGATTTCTAAGTCTGTGGTTCCGAGACGGGCAACCAGGCTCACTAATAAAGGTCAAGCCCACTTGGTTGCCCCTGATCCATGTTTTGGGGCCCTAGAGTGTCAGCTTTTGGGCCTGACTGTTGTATGTTCTGCCATGCATTGGGTGTCAAATATGCAACAATAAAGAATGTATGTGTCTTTTGCCTGTCCAGGAGTGCTAACCAGTGGAGATTCTCATACTATGAGTTTCAGGGTGGACTTTCCGGTAAAAGTGTTGTCGGATTGTGTCTAGCTAGTCGGGAACCAGAGATACTGACGCGGCCCCTTTTATTCTAAAACATCACCGCATTTTTCCGGGATTTTTTTTCGAATGCCACGCACTTCACCGGGTGCATGCCGCATTCATGTTGCGTTCTCAGCCGCGGTTGATGCACGGTTGAAGCGCGGTTGATGCGTTTATTGAGAATGGTTCGGATTTAATAGGTTACAATTCTTCGCGTGTCCGCCAGATGGCAGATATTCATGAATTGTAATGCGCATGCGCTTCAGTAATTTGTCGAAAAAGATACCACAGTGGGCTATTGTAAATTGGCCTTGGGACTGAAGGAAGAGGTTACAATAATGTATCAATTTAGGCTTTTCATATTAAAGAAAGACTGTTAGGACCAATATGTCAGGCCCAGAATGTGCACTCATGTTAAGCTTCCATTTTGTCTGGTCATAACTAGTTAAGATTCTGTAGTCAGCCTTTTGCTGAAATATAATTCATAAATGCACTCAGTTTCTCTGCTAAATTGCATTTCCTTTCTTCCTGGTCAGGATATTACTAGATACTTTTGTGATGTCAATTTCCTGGTGTTTTAGTAGAATATAATAGAATGGTTCTCTGCAAAAAGTCAAAATAGTGTAATATAGTTGCAAGACTCAAGGTCTCTTTTGATAACAGACAATGAATAAGCTATGTATTTAGACAATTGCTTGTATTGAAAAAGACACGTCTCAAAAGTCACGCCACTAATATGTCCTGCCCCTAAATCACGCCTCTAATCAAAGCTACGCCCAAGACACACATTTGAAACCTGGCGTGCGTTACGTTTCATTTTGTTCGTCTTCCAGGCCTGAAGTTCACCAAAGACCGGAGATAACAGTTGCAGGGCATGAAAGCTTCTCCAGGGAAGTCTGCTGCAAAATGGTGCAGATTGTGTATCCAGTCACAAGGCTTCAGTTTTCTTTGCAGGGAATAGGTTCCTTTTGGTTCTGAGGCCAGGGGAAGGAAATAACGGATTTTCCTTCAGTTTGGCCTCAGTTTTTCTCTGCAGGGAATAGGTTCCTTTTGGTTCTGAAGCCAGGGGAAGGAAATAACGGATTTTCCTTCAGTTTTTGGCGTCTAGAAGTGGGAAGTTCACAGAGGTGGTGAGTAAATTTTTATATATGATGCTTCACCCCCTCTGGGAATTTAATAGACCTAAATTGTGACTGAAGAATTGGGATAGGCCCTTTTAAACAGAATTTTTGGTAAGAGTCCAGTAAATTCTGTGCACGACTGGACTGTTGTCTCTGATCTAGCTGAACGACCATTGTATATTGTGTAAGTATAAATATTGCAATTATTTGTCATAATTTAGCTGTTTTTCTTTAAGCTACTAATGGGTGCTTGCATGAGTAAGAATGACTCTGGACGGAAGCCTAGGAATGTACAAATTTTTAAATGCGAGTGTAAATCTGGTCGGATACCGGAGGAATTTGTTGCTCAGACAGCTAGTCATTACCCGTTTTGTCGAATATGCAGAAGGTTGTTCTCGGCATGAAAATAAGGCAATGTATTTACAAGGCAGAGGGCAGAATAGACGGAGATGTTATGCTGGTCCCAGAAATCAATCAGGGAGAAGAGCTCAGAATAATGGTGTCTGTTTTAATTGTGGTGGTTTTGGTCATTGGCAGAGAGTGTGCCCATATCAGAGTCAGAAGCAGGGAAGTGCTGCTTTGCCCGTGGGGGCTCAGAGTAAAAGTCTCTGTAAAAAAAAAAAAACACCGCTACTTTATGTAAAGCTTGTTTGTAACCCTGATGAATTTTTTCCTGAATGATTTCTTGTGTGAAATACACTGTGTGGTCATGCTGATTAACATCTGTACAAAAAATATGAATATTAGTTGCTCATGATGAAATCTAAATTTTAAAAGGTTTTAAAAAGGTGTACACCGAATAAGGGAGAAATACCTCACAACGGAAGGGGAGTATATTCAGCTCGGTCCCTGGTTATAGTTTGAAAGGTTTATTCGTCCTGGCCAGGCGGATACTTTTTAAACCGGACACATTTCTTTTCGTTTGTGGTATTTCTATCTTAATAAAAGGAGGGTCACAGCCTCTCCCTTACAGTTTAAAGAATGCGAAGCATTCACAATAAAATTAACTAGCTCTGTGCTTAAGCAGTTTATGAGAACAAGGTAATGTAGAACTGTCTTCTTTTCCGTAAAGCAGTAAGATAACACATTTCAATTTTATCTCTACAGGATTAAGATGTTTTTTTGTTTAAAATGCTGGTAAGAGCTCATAAGCACTGTTTGTTATTAACGCCATTAATGTACATAGCGCTTCAAAAGGAGGGTGTCCGTGGTGTGAGCGGAGTGTGATGATATCTGCCTTTAGCAGCATGGAGGTCAGTTATTTTAGCAAGAATTGTCTCCGTTAAATAAGCAGTGTAGAAGCCATACAAGACAGGTAGGGTCAAGCTTGCTGTTTTTTTAGTCATGGTATAACTGTTGCATGTTTGAAGATATTTTGTTTAGTTTAAAAGAGGGCATAGTTAAAACGGGATAGCAATTGTATTGATGGAAGTTTGCAGGAATATGAGATTTCTTTCAGAAGGCATTCAGGGGAATGAGTGAAAGAATGTTGCATGCTCTTGTTGGCATAGACTTGGTGTTTATAAGTAATTTGAAATATTCCCGTTATTTCATTTTTTGAAAGACCATACAAAATGCAGTTTTAGGACAGCGTGGAAAGCTTCATATTTAACATTAAACTAATGTTACAATCCCCTGCGTGAGGATTAATCCAGCAGTTAATATGAATTAGACAGTGAAACCCATTGTCTGCTATCTGTACTGTGAAATTTCTGGCTATTTTCCCAGAAAGAAAAAAAAAAAAGCGCTTTGAAAATTATTATTTTTTCTTTTTAAAGTCAGAGTGTCTTTTAAAGTGAATGCTGGCCATGTGCTCAGCACTTTGCAAAGAGTTCAAAATTATTTGTCTATTTTAAAAGGAAATCTTTTGCTCAGGATTTCAGGATTTTTCTTATATTGTAAATGCCACAGTTGTTAAAAGACCTACTGCAGGCTTTTTCTTTTAACACAAGCAGTAAATATTTTTATAGTCACAACACATACAAATCTATTTACCAGTTTAATTTTGCTATATATCAAAGCAACCTGTTTTCATAATTTTTTTGTATTTTTGTATTTTTGTTCACATATATAGATAATATATGAACAAAAGAGGGGAGATACATACATAGGTTATTGAAGGTCTCTTTGAAATCCCTATAGAGGGATTTGATATGAACTTCATATGTTGTAAATGATATACAATGCACAGCAGGTTCAGACTTTATTATAGCAATGTTAACTCCAAGGGCTGACGGGCCAATGGTAAATAATAATAATACATTTGCAGATGTCACAGCAAAGCAGGTAGCAAGCCGTCCCTATGTTGAGGGATATATCATATCTGCCAAATTTATAATTTTGTAACCATTTATTTGTTTTTTGGGTATGTCCTGGAAATAGAGTTAAAGGACAGGGGATATATAATTGCATAAGTGAACAGGGTATATATTTTACATACAAGGCATTTCACATTTTTAGCAGAATAGTTATAGTGGAGTGCTTGAGGTGAAAGCCAAGAGTGACTGTGGGTGTGGGACAATAGCCATGAGTGCAGGCTGTTGGGATGCTTGATTTGTGGGGCGAGTTTTAAGGTTAGTTAATATTAAATGACTAAAAGGTTGACACCATTTGCATCAGAGAAAATGGCAGATGGCAGTTAGGTATGAATGAGAGTAAGTGTGTATTGGGAGAAGAGAGATTGATTTGTAGTTTGAGACAGTATTTTTGTCCCCATTTTTGAAGATTGGGACAACTCTGGCAGTTTTCCAGGTCTTAGGGATATGGCCTGCAGACAGGATAGAATTGATTATGGAAGCAATTGGTTTGACAAAGGCTGAGGTACCAAGTTTTAGGAACTTGGATTGTAGCAAAGTCAAGTCCATATTGGTTGCTTAGTTTAAAATTTGAGGAGCGTTAATAGGGAATATCTCTGTTTAATATTGTGGATGCTAATAATAGTAGTAACCATATTAATACAAGAATTTATTTCTAGGTATAAATTCTCTCCCTATGAGACACTTATGGGATGAGTTATGACAATCAGTGGTTCAAAGTAACGAATTAAGGACCATGTTATTGGTAATAAAACAATTAATAAGTATTGCATGCAACTAATATATATTTTTGAGTCTTTCTAGGCCCAGGTTAAAGCTGATAGTGCACCTACGCAAGACGGGTTAATGGTCAAGCATTTTCTACGCAAGCACGCTCTTCATCCCAGATGAAAAGGCCATTTAAATACTACTCATCACCAGCATTACAGTAAAAATTTCTTATCATCAGGGATACACATCACGCACGTCAAAATAGTGCCAGCCTAAGCACAAACAGCTAATAAGGACAAAGACATAGCACCTGCAAATAAGTGTTTTGATGGACACAATACTCTCTGGCCACTAATCATCAAGGGAAAAAGATTATAGGCAAAAATGTCCAGGCCTCAACACACGAACTTTGACCTTTTTTTATTTTTACAGGTTTTTATTATTTTTCAGTTACAATGTATGCTCCATTATGTTTGTGTAAGTGGCGTCCCATAAGGATGACAAAATAGTATAAGGTATTATTTGTTTAACTTTGTTTATTTTGTTTGGATTTCTAGGTTAATAGAATCTCCCTGCAGAATGATATCCCGGTGGGAGAATGCTTTATCAGTCAAACACACGGTTATGTTAATTGCTCACACGTAGAGTTAGAAACAGAAGAGATGCACCCAATACACAAGTGCTAAAAAGTAGTCTATGGGAAGAATAAGTTTCAGGGAATTTATTCCCAAATGTAGGAGTTGGGTTACTGTATGACAGGTTTACAGGGATATCCTAAATCATACAGCCACAGACATTTACTCACTTAACCAAGAATAGGTTTAGTTTAAATTAATGGCCCGCAGAATAAAAATATCTAGACTATATTTTAGCCTCAAAAGGAGGGGCATGTATGCGCCATAGTTAAAACGCAATGTTGTGTATTTATCCAGGATTTAGGGACCATGGGGACTTGGTGGTTGGATTGATTTGCTTTGAGCGAAGCTAGCGAATGTTTTTGTATGTGTGTGTTTGTCCTACTCATTGCTCTCTATGTATTACGTACAGCAAAACTCTGATCCAGAAGTGCGTTGCAACCCCCACCGACACTATGCCTCTCTGCGGTGATGATGTCGCCAGTCCCCCAGAAGAAGAGACCAAAGAAGAAATCAACTGGGCTGATATAATGGCCGGAAAAGAAAGGAATGAAGTTATGCACAACTTGGACATCTTGGTCCATCAGGACTATGAAATGGTTAACTGTTCTGTTCTTTAAATAGACTGTCTCTTAAGGATATGGGGGACTGAGAAGACTGGATATGAGGAAGGTGGGAGGTCACAAAGGGACGTGAGTCAACCACAAGGAAAGGATCACAAGTCAGCCATTTTGACCATAGCAGCCATCTTGGTCCGTTTTGCCATTCTGAGTAAATGCAGTATGAAAGATGTGTGCAAGAAGAATGTTTGTGCAGTCGCTCTTAGCAGAAATTAGCCCCCACCAATTCTCACAAATAGCTGACCCTTAGATTATGTGACATATTCTAATCTATAGAAATATTTAATGATATATAATGATATATAATGATATATAATGATAATAGCATCACTTGTCTGATAAAGAGCATCATTAATATTTACCATAACATCACTTAATTTAGTATATATATATTGGTTGTGTGGCATGTGGGCCACTAAGATTGTACCCTGCAATCACACTGCCCTTTGTTATCTGGGTTTCATTCTTCCCACTTTCTATGTATCTGACACGTTACCCCAAGGGAAGCTGAGAAATCGAAAAGATCTGACCAGGACCATTAGTCCAACCCGCATTGCAGCTGGGGTTTTTATACCTAGTTTAGGTGTTATGGATCTCTATTCTAAATTAAGTGATGTTATGGTAAATATTAATGATGCTCTTAATCAGACAAGTGATGCTATTATCCGTCTGACTAATGAACAAGAGCAGATCCGAACAGTATTATTACAGAATAGAATGGCTCTTGATTATCTGCTAGCCTCACAAAGAGGTGTTTGTTAACTTGTAGGACAGAAGTGCTGTGCCTATATTGAAGATGAGTCTGGCGCTATTCATGAAGATATGGATAAGTTACAGGAAATTCAGGCAAGGATGCGTAAAGAATCCTCAGGCCTTAGCTTAAATTGGATGTCAGGACTCACTAGTTGGAATCGGAGAATTAGGTATGAAAATTCTCTATGGTTTTATTGTAGTGATTAGTATAATCGCAGCAATTTTTGTTATTTTTCACTGTGCTAAGTGTGCAATGCTTTCATTTGTCTCAAGGAAACCTTCAGTTTCATCTCACGCCATGTATGCAACTAATAATTCATATGTGGCCATGAACAGAGTCTATGATACTATTGGTCCCCATAAGGCCATAGTCATAGAGAAGCGTACCTAGTAAGGGTATTTGTTCTATTAGAGAACAAAAAGGAGGGAATTGTTAGGACCAATATGTCAGGCCCAGAATGTGCACTCATGTTAAGCTTCCATTTTGTCTGGTCATAACTAGTTAAGATTCTGTAGTCAGCCTTTTGCTGAAATATAATTCATAAATGCACTCAGTTTCTCTACTAAATTGCATTTCCTTTCTTCCTGGTCAGGATATTACTAGATACTTTTGTGATGTCAATTTCCTGGTGTTTTAGTAGAATATAATAGAATGGTTCTCTGCAAAAAGTCAAAATAGTGTAATATAGTTGCAAGACTCAAGGTCTCTTTTGATAACAGACAATGAATAAGCTATGTATTTAGACAATTGCTTGTATTGAAAAAGACACGTCTCAAAAGTCACGCCACTAATATGTCCTGCCCCTAAATCACGCTTCTAATCAAAGCTACGCCCAAGACACACCTAGTATACGCCTATGTCACGCCTATGATACGCCTATGTTACGCCTCTAACCAATATCTTTTTTTTTTCTGTATAAAAATCATTACCCTATGAGTAATAAATTGAGACAAAGGATTTGAAACCTGGCGTGCGTTACGTTTCATTTTGTTCGTCTTCCAGGCCTGAAGTTCACCAAAGACCGGAGATAACAGTTGCAGGGCGTGAAAGCTTCTCCGGGGAAGTCTGCTGCAAAATGGTGCAGATTGTGTATCCAGTCACAAGGCTTCAGTTTTCTTTGCAGGGAATAGGTTCCTTTTGGTTCTGAGGCCAGGGGAAGGAAATAACGGATTTTCCTTCAGTTTGGCCTCAGTTTTTCTCTGCAGGGAATAGGTTCCTTTTGGTTCTGAAGCCAGGGGAAGGAAATAACGGATTTTCCTTCAAAGACGAACACCAGTTTCTGTTATTCTCCAGAGTCCCGCCGCCATGAGTGTTCAAGTGCAGCCCGTGTTCCAAAAACCAGACAGAACGTACGCGTATTTAATATGGGCCGCAATTAATGCAACAGATGATAAGATGGCAACAGTTGTTCAAATTTATCAGTATTTTATCGAAAACTATGGGGTTCATGCAGTAAGCAGCGGAAAGGCAATTATCGACACTTTCCCGCCTAAAAAGCCTATCCGTATTCAGTAACGGGCAAGAAAGTGGCGAAATTCAACCAAACTGCCAGTTTGGCTGGCGGTTTTATTTTTTCTGCCGGTGGTGGGGCGAGAAGGCACTTTCCGCCTAAAAATCCAACTTTTTCCGCCACGCTGTATTCTTGTAGAGGCGAGTAGCTAAGCGGAGCTATTCGCCTCTCTAGAATACCGTTTTGCTGGCGGATCAGCCACGCAAGAAAAAGATGGCAAGTTGCTGCTCAGAGGATGAGCGGCGGATGGGCACTTAGAAAAAAAATGCTTCTTGATATATACACTACCGACACACTTTATTAAAGTGTGGCCGGTACCGCAAGCCGGGAGATATCCCGGCTTGCTAGTGGCCGCCCCTCGGCGTGCCGCGCGTCATAGACGCGCGGTCACGCGTCTTCGGGAGCCTGCGCCCCCTGCACGCGCGTCCAGGGCTCCCCGAGGGAGCCCTGGTGTCCCGCGATCTGCGGGACGGCGGCAGGGGGTTCCGGGGGACCCGGCGGACCCGGTAGCGGTAGGGAGAGCGCCCCGATCGGAGGGCGCTCTTCCGCTGCTTTGGCGCGCGCCCGTCACACTCGGGCGCGTGCCAGGCTACTGCTGCGGCCAAGAACGGGCAAATGCTCGAATAAACTTGGCCGCAGCAGTATTATGTTAGCATGATGTCAATGGGGCTAACACATATTACTTTGTATTTCTTATTGTGCTGTGTTATAAAAACATGATTATTTACATTAAGTACTTCATGTAATTGTCAGAATAGTGTAACCTTTTACGTGTATAATGTTTTAAATATGTGTTTTTTTCTGCTATGAATAATTAAAGAATAGATCAAAGTCTTATTCATGTTAAGTATTTGGCTAGTGTCTTAAAGGAACACTTCATATAAGATGCTTCATGTGTGTCAACATAAAAAATTATATAGTTAAGAAACATGAAATACATTATACTGTAGTAATAGCAAGTACATATTACTGAATGTTTGCATGTATTTCATTATGATTGTAATGTGAAAAGCATGTGTGAAGTCACACATTATGCATGTATTTAATATTGACATGTTTTATGTTGAATAACTCTCTTTAGTACTTAAACAATCGTGTTACCAATTATGTTCACACAAGAACATTCCATGATTTTTTTGTACACAATGTACCTCTACACTTGCATGTTCCTACAGTTCTTCACACACCAATAAAATCACATACAGTATGAGATATGGATATGGATATGTTAATGTTTTTGTTGTTATTTCACTTGATCTTATGTGAAGCACAATCAAGTGTGTTCATGTTTGAAATGATTGCTAATAAACACCTTCATCGTGCTATGTGCTGTCATATATGTGCCCAAATTATTGTTAACACATTTCATTGCACACACTTGTGTACATAGCAATTGAATGGATTTTGATTGTGTTGTAAGGTTGTACTTCAACATTTGGTGTAGTCATTATCAAACATGGAACATTATATTAGTCGCATGTTTTTATGTGCATATTAACAGTTACTCATTGTTTAACAACAGTAATTAGTTTTGCTACTGCAATTCTATGTAGTCAACGGGTTAATTGACATCTGACACGTGACATAATCACATATGTATTTAAAGGAGGAACAATCAACCCTCCTTGTGACATCGACATGGATATGCTAACCAGACATTTGCTGATGTGAAGGCGGATGCTTGTTTTGCAGGAGGCTCAAAATAGACAGGATGTCATAGTGATAGGAGAGGGACAGGAGAGGGATAGGAGGAGAAGACACAGGAGACACGTGTTGTTAGTCCGTCCACGTGTGTACCGTGAAAGAACACTTTTAGATGGGCTGAGTGAGGAGGAGATAAGAAGTCGTTATAAATTGAGTTCAGCAGCAATCTTAGCTCTTTACGAAGAACTAAGACCAGATTTGGATAGTGTAACAAGCAGATGTCGTGCAGTCCCTGGTCTTGTTAAAATGCTGTGCTCATTAAATTTTTTGGCTTCTGTGTCTTTTCAAACAACTGTGGGCATAGTGGGCGGGGTCTCACAGTCATCATTCTCGCGGGCCTTTAGCCAGTTTCTATGTGCACTGACTAGACGCGCTAGTAATTATATTCAGTTTCCTAGTGACCAGACAGAGTGGCTGGAAGTCAGAAATGGCTTCTATAACATAGCAGGGATGCCATGTGTGATGGGTGCCATTGATTGCACACATGTTGCCTTGATCCCGCCTAGTCAGAGTGAGCATGCATACCGTAATAGGAAACACTACCATTCCCTGAATGTGCAGGTGGTATGCGATGCAACGATGAAGATAATGAATGTTGTAGCCAGATTCTGTGGTTCCAGCCATGATTCATCTATCCTTAGGAACGCATCAGTTTTCCATGCCTTTGAAAATGGGAATTTTGGGCATGGTTGGCTGTTGGGTGAGTACATATTGTGAAGTGCTAACATACATATGTCATCAATTGTAATTGCTTCTGTTTATAATTGTTCAATGTGACAACATTTGGTTAGGATAATTGTAACTTAGATTGCACATAATGATTGTCCTGTTTTAATTGTGTAATTCGCATAATAATGCATGGTATATATATTTGATAATATGGCCACCTACAACCACACCCACAATAACAGTCCAACAAAAGTGGCCATCAATACATGTGTTGTTGTAAAGATATGATTTCACATATTGCAATAATACTTTTATTTCTATAGTCAATGCAAATTTAACATATACTACATATGATTGCGTAAGTACTTATTATAGGTGTAAAAATGGTTTGTGTGAAGATGATATATGTCCATGATTACATATCATCTCACACATGTGACATGAAATGTACAATTGTGGAATTTTTGCCTACAATAATATTTGAAATTGACCTTCAAACATATGTGACAACATTCAGAAAATGTTTAATCTCTATATTAATTTGTACGTTGTCTTCTAGGTGACTCAGGGTACGGTATCCAACCGTGGCTTTTGACACCATTGGCTAATCCGCAATCACCTGCAGAGGACAGATATAATGTTGCACACATATCCACTCGGTCAGTTATCGAGCGTATATTTGGACTGTTGAAAAGTCGGTTCAGGTGTTTAGATAAAACTGCCGGTGCATTAAAGTATAAGCCTGAGAAGGTTTCTGACATTGTCATTTGTTGCTGCATTCTGCACAATATTGCATTGAGTCATAACCTAGAAGGCGACATACGGGAGGGGCTTGACGAACAACATCCCCTAATTGCTGCAGATGACAATGAGCAGACAGCCAGTGGTGTCGAAACACGTCAGAATGTGATCGACACCTATTTCTCAGGTAACCAACAACATATGTATGGATTTTATGACATTCTGGCATCAAAGTGTGTTTTCATAACGTGTGACCTTCTTATCATCATAGGATAGTGTTTCTTACCCTCCTCCTCACATTAAACATCTGTGTATTTTGGTCAACCACATCTTGATATGATATGTATATTCTTAATATGTCATTTTTAATTTATGTCACAGTAATTGCTTATATCATGTATGCATTATTATCAATATTGACTAAGTTTTTATGTGTAAATTTTATCAGTCATATGTTTGTCTACAGATGTTTATACTTGACATGACAACATTCATGCTCATGTGTGCTCTAAAATACGATAACTGCACACAAAATGAGTCCATGCTTAAGGTATGCATATGTAACGGTATTTCTGGCCCAGTCTGACCCACCCAATCTCACATTGGCCCCTGTGGTCTAACCGGACCCCATTACAGTGTGGATATGTCATATGGTGCACCTGCTGGCTACAGGACTCCTGAGTCTCCCGCATGATGGTGTGTGGGGAGGACCCGTCAGACAGGCAGCTGAGGTAGTGTGCTGAGTCTCACCTAGTTCCAGTGCAGCGCCTCCACCTCACCAGGGTCCCTGCGTCCGCATGGGGATGATCCTGGCGAGGAACTCCTCCGTGGTGCTCCTCTCTGTACACTCATTCCAGATAGATACACGAGAGGGTTTCTGGCTGAACTCATCTTTATTGACACGGCAGGGCAACTGCCCTCCACAAGGAGTATCTTCAGCCGCTCATCTCGCCAGTGCTCCCTTTAGTTAGGTATGTCACCCAGATCAGGGATTCACTATTCCCGCAGGAATCACTGTCCTGTGTCCGATCCCTGGACACAGCCTCCCATGGAGTTACTACAACATAACTGACACTCTGATAGAACTTTAACTCCTTCCTCAGCTCTGACAAGAGCTTTCCAGCAACACTCAGCAACCAACTACTTTGCAACTAACTCTAGAACACAGTGCTGTGCCTTATGTAAGCTTCTGAGGCTGACACATCTCTGACATCACTAACCATGGAGTCAGAGCATGTGACCAGTCCCAGCCATACACAGAGCACCCCACCAGGGTGTGAGGGAAAACCTCCATGATTACTGCTGGCATGCCCACACTTACCAGGCCTTACTGCCAGCAGGAGAGATGACTGTAGGCATTTTACATGACCGCTACACATATATGAACCAATACGTGGATACAGCAACACATTATGTAACATGAGTAGTGTGTTGTTGGCAAACTGTACATCATTTCACCTTGTTCTGTGTATTTTTGCTGATAATGATCACATATCATGTGTGTAGCCTTTGTTTATCTCATTTGCTGCAGTATGTGACTAAAAGAAAGTAAATGCAATGTTAAATGTTCATAATGTTGCCAATCCATATTTATGTACTATTCAGCATCATTCTCCTAACGTGTGCTGTACACATGTAAGTGCTTATTCTTAGTTGTCCACACTAATTATAATGTTCATTAATATCAAATGCTAGGATTCCATTGATCTATTATGTATCCATATGTATAGTAGCATTACATATAATGTATGTGTTTGTAAGCAAACATAAAAAGGTGTATGAACTAACTTCAAATAGTGAAACATTATACCTAATGTGTGTTGTATAATGTCAGCTGGCAAATGTTACATTCTGTCATGTGTAATGTTCAACATTAGCAAATACTAGCGCATAATTACAACAACATTTATGTAGTAATCCAATATGCATGATAAAAGCTAATTGTCTCCTTATTTTAGAGATTTAAGTATAAACATGATGTTACAAATAAAATATAGTCATGATTTGTTAGAGTTAATGCTATATGTGCAAGTTATACAAATTATATAGGTAATGTAAGCTTTACTAATACATGTCGTCAACATAAGTTAACAGAAACATAGAAAAAGATCTTTAAACATTTATATGTGTTTAGATTGTAAATATCATGAATGTTAGGAAGAACTACATGTAACAAAAATAATACTAATTTCATGATGTTACAATTACTACAAGCACAAATAAGCTTCACAATAGCAAAAGCATCATTGCTTGGAAACATAGGACCATTGTTCAAAAATGTGACACGTCAAAAATCACCAAACTCTGTTTGTCTTGACTGGAACATGCATTGATTGTAAGTCCATGTAATATTGATTTATCTGAAATACAAAGGACAGACTTTTGTACATTTGCATCCGAATGTTTATTATATTGTGAATATGTTGTATTATCATGTTCATCACTGTCCATGTTCACGCATAAGGTACACATATTGTTCCATTACAAGTACTGGTATGGTGCGGTCACAGGGACTTGGATACCGCTCGCATGTGTGTGCATAGGGCTCTGTAACACATGGCACCAGTGACTTATGGACATGCACATGCGTACGTGCACATATAACATGTCCGCTGTGTTAGAATTTTCTAACACATTCTTCTAATTACAGTACCGTTAACACTGATGTTTGCGTGCATGGCGCTGCCTGCGCTGTGCGTCTGAACACCGCAACTCAATGTTGGTACGCACATCATGGGCCGTCACACTGAATGTGCATGCGCAGCGGTTTATGTAAAGTGTTCATAAATGTTTTTCTAAGGCTGAGTCCCCAATCTTGACTGTCACACGCGCGGCCGGCGGGGGGGCAGCGCGTGCACAGCGGTACACAGCAATCTGCGGTCTGGGGGGAGAGGGAAGGTTTACGATGGGAGGGGGTGTGGCTGTTGGTTTGCGGGGGCGTGGCCATGACGTTCCGCTGGTGCTTCGCCCTTATTGGCTGAACCGCCACCGGGGACGTGGACACGCCTCTGTCGCAGATGTGAAGTTAAAATTCCCCTGCCTCCCTGAAAACCTGTCATGCACCGCTGGTGAAAGGTGCGCGACAAGATAGGGACTTGAACCGGCTGGACTGGGGGGGCGGGGCTTCATAGCACAGCGCACGCAGAGCCGTGCGCTGTGATGGTGACTGGGTGTGTTATACTAATGCGTGGCCACGCCCCCAGCATCATCTCACACACTAATTGCGACTCTGTCGCGTCATGTAATGGGCACGCCCACGGACATGCACGATCACGCCCCCTCACGTCGCTATATCACTATCTCACTCACATACTGCAGGTCTCGGTTATCACGTGCTAAACAACCACCCAACCCCCCCCCCACGCGCATGTGACACACACATTAGTGTCCCCGCTGCCTTGTTATGTGTTTCAGTAGACACGTATCATTGGACACGCCCCCGTTAACATCTGAACACGCCCCCTCACGTCACAAGCTCGCCCTATGTCCGGGCAAGTAACATAACGGTTATCAATGTGCACGCGCACAACTCAACGCGTACCACACTGATGCATGTTAGTAATTAAGCTTTTATAAGTCCCAACGTTTCACTATACTGTTGTTGTGTGTTTGAGCATATTTACATAATGCGTGTGAACACACAAGTGAGAGCGTTTTGCCATCATATTGTCTAATACATGCTTAACGTCATAGTTGAGTCAGCATTGTCACATGATCACGGAGCCACGTCACAGGTGGACGCGACTAACACCATAGACAATGTGTAATTGTAAGCAAGTTTATTAACATATTCGTGTGTGTACGTATATATGTGTTATTTGGGCAACTACCCGATCACTGATATGTAACTGAACGTTGCATGTGTGTCATTCGAATGCAGCTGTATTTTGCACAGAAATCCTAAAGTATATGGACACATTATACAAAAAGTGTGTTTTAACACTACATGGTTGTCTTTAGCGTGGGTTCATGAAATGGTGTACATGATGGTGTTATAGAAAATTAGTAATAGTTTAGTAATGGGCTAATGTTAACAATGTTTACCTTTATCTTTATATTTAGAAACGAGATTGCTGGAATCTGCAGCTGCTGCCGCCGCTGTGTTCCTCACCGTTGCTGATGCTAGACAGAAACTGATTGGGATTCGCACTATGAATCCTGGTATGCTGAGCCACATACATGTCTGTTGCGCCGTCATATGGTATTTCACCATTCATTTGCCAGGACACGGACTGAGGCAGGTACACAGGTTCAGTTGTTTCCAATCCACACATGTTTGTACCATGTACAGTAGGCAGCATAGCATTGTAGTTCCCTTCACATACCATTTGAGATTGTGTTATGCCCTGCTGTTGGTTTGGGTAACAGACACCAGTCTGTGGCCGTTGATTGTAATTGGGATTAGGTAAAAAAAAAACTGTTTATCAGGAGATATGTTCCATGTTCTAAAGTAATCTTCTTTGAATCAGCAACTTTCCAACAAGTGACAATTTCACCAGCCCGGGGGTAGTCTCTTTGAAAACATTCATTAGTAGTTAAGTTGTAGCGTACTGATAATTTCCATGTTTTCGGGTTTCTTGTTTGTTGATCTTCATTAAATTTGTCTTGTATGAAATCATAAATTTGACGCAGATTAGCTTTTTTATCTTGCTGAAATTCTATGGCCTGAAATAGTAAAAATTTCATTTGATGTCTAACACTTGACGCCATGTCTTCTCCGTTGTAAATTGCTGAGAGTAATGAGAAATTATAATGTTCTCAAGCAAATACACAAGTTGATACTTTTTATCAATGTTACGTAATTTTGAAGGTTAAAAAACAAAAGCCAGTTTTTCTGCATTCAAAACTCCCACAAGCAGGTGTTAAAAAAACCCACCATGCTAAAATATTTCACAAACACATGTTTATGTAAATAATTAAGATTACTTATTCTATGTTGTCCCAAGTAATGTTTTATGAAATATTGTTATTACTTATATTACCTTTTAATGAGCGTGTGAACTAAGAACCATGTTTTGGACTAGCCATTATAACATAAATACAGAATAATTGAGCCATACTTCTTGCACTTACAGATACTGAAGGTCAATATACACTAAGGAATTCTACAACCCACACGTGTTTGATTGCATGTGTTCAGGAATAATTTTATCTATATAAACATATATTTAAAATAAGTAAATATTTAATATACGTATCTGTACACACATTCTATATATATATATATATATATGCAAATACAACTGTAAATTTGCATATTTGCTTTCCTGTGGAGGGTTTTTGTCACTTTTTTTACTCACCATAACTTAACTCAGTATTATTATATATATATATATATATATATATATATATATATATATATATATATATATATATACAGTGTTCGACAAACCTATACATTTGCACGCCCCGGGCGAGTGGATTTAACATCGTGGCGAGCTCTTATTGGCCCAAGCAGCACACGTGTGGTACTAGGTGGCGAGTAGATTTTTTTGTTCGGCGAGTAGATTTTTGGGTGATTTGTCGACCACTGTATATATATATATATATATATATATATATATATATATATATATATATATAAATATATATATATATGCACATTACATATATATATAAAAATATCTATGTATATGTAAACATATATATATATATATATATATATATATATATCAATATTTATATATTGTCATATATATAACATATACTCACACACATTCATTATAACTGTCAGTCAATGAACACATTTGTAACACAAACTATGTGAATTTTTAGGTAAGTAGTTGTAAGTATTAAAAAAATATTGTACACAATTACATGCATATGGCATATAAAGTGTACTACTAATGAATCTACATATGAGTTTTTAATGGCAGCCTAAAATATGAGAATCATGTAATGTGAAGTAACATATATGTAGTTATAAACAATGTTGTACCATGTGTAATTAGGACATATTTTTTTCACATACAATGTATGTCACTAATGTATAAAGACTGTATAAGATGTACGTCACTATACTAGTATATGTGCTCATGAGTGTTGGTGTACATTGTGATTAACATTGATATATTGACACCTGTACAAAAGTACAATTTGTGTCATAATGCTATTACATGTGTAAGACCAACAATAAAAATTTTAAAAATAACAAATATTAACACACTTTTAAGTAGCATTAAATGAACATTACATTGCTATAATAAAAAAAAACACACAATAAACGTTTGAAAATTAACTTCATTTTATTTCTATTTAGTTTGGGAACGGGTAAGTGGCCTTTTTGATGGTGCACATAAATGTTTTTCTGCATTTACACCTCTTTTTTTCCCCTGTTTTCTTAGGAATAATCCCTGCTGCAGTTTGTGTTTTAACAATTGCTGCACCACTCTGGGCCTGGTTGGACACTGTAAGAAGTTGAGGATGGGTAGACACACCTGCTGTTTGTCCCTGGTTGGACACTGTAAGAAGTTGAGGATGGGTAGACACACCTGCTGTTTATCCCTGGTTGGACACGGTAAGAAGTTGAGGATGGGTAAATAAAAATGGCCTTTGTCCCTGGGTAGACACTGTAAGATGTTCAGGATGGTTGTAGTAAAATCCACTTTGTCCCTGGGTAGACACTGGAATATGTTCAGGATGGTTGTAGTAAAATCCACTTTGTCCCTGGGTAGACACTGGAATATGTTCAGGATGGTTGTAGTAAAATCCACTTTGTCCCTGGGTAGACACTGGAAGATGTTCAGGATGGTTGTTGTACAATCCACTTTGTCCCTGGGTAGACACTGGAAGATGTTCAGGATGGTTGTAGTAAAATCCACTTTGTCCCTGGGTAGACACTGTACCATGTTGGGGATGGTTGTACAAAAATCCGCTTTGTGTCTGTGTAGACACTGGAAGATGTGGAGAATGGTTACAGTCAAGTCCAGTTTGGGGCTGGCTATACATTGGAACAAATTGAGGCTGGTTACAGACAAGTCCACTTTGTGCCTGTGTAGACACTGGAAGAAATTGTGTATCCTTATAGACAGGTGCATTTTTTTGCAAGGTAGATACAGGTGAACTTTGGGCCACGATACAGACAGGTGCACTTTGGGCAACGGTAAACAATGGTGCAGTTTGGCCCATGCTAAAGACAGGTGCAGTTTGGGCCTGTGTAACAACAGGTGCAGTTTGGGCCTGTGTAACAACAGGTGTAGGTTGGGCCTGTAAAAATAGAGATGCAGTTTGGGCCTGTGTAACAATAGGTGTGTTTGGGCCTGTGTAACAACAGGTGCAGTTTGGGCCTGTGTAACAATAGGTGTGGTTTGGGCCTGTGTACTGTAACAATAGGTGTGGTTTGGGCCTGTGTAAGAACAGGTGTAGGTTGGGCCTGTAAAAATAGATATGCAGTTTGGGCCTGTGTAACAATAGGTGTGGTTTGGGCCTGTGTAACAATAGGTGTGGTTTGGGCCTGTGTAAGAACAGGTGTAGGTTGGGCCTGTAAAAATAGAGATGCAGTTTGGGCCTGTGTAACAATAGGTGTAGTTTGGCCCTGTAAAAATAGAGCTGCATTTTGGGCCTGGGTAGACACAGTAACACTTTGAGGCTGGTTATAGACATGGATACCTTTTTGCTGGGTACATTGTTTAGCAGTATAGGACAATGTCTTCCAGGCAAGTGAATGTCGTGTTTCTGTATTTGACCTTTTCCTTTTTGTTGTCCTTTTAGGTGCGTGTGTAAGATTATCATCTGTACTGGATGTCTGCATTTGTTCAGCTGTCGTTGGTGATTCCAGAAGAAAGCTTCTTACTTGGGATATGTCATCACTAGATACATTTAACACCTCTGTTTGTGGAGACAAAATGCCTCCATGGAAAATACCTTCATTGTTGCCGCTAAAAAGTCCTTCATTTCATGCAGAGTGTGGAACAAGATGATTCCCTTGCTGTAGAGTGGTCACAAGTGTCCTGAATGTCTGATTCATTACATGCAATTCTTCTGGGATTTTCATTATTCTGTTGAATTTGGTGCATTTCTAATGCCATACATTGGTGTACTCCCATTAATTCCTGATGGTGGTTTTTTTGGAGTACGCTCATCCTTGATTCGGACGCATCAATTGCTGCCAAACTTTCTTGTGTATTATTTGCAGGTGCTAATGGAGGTGGTTCAGTTATTATTGGACTCTGATGTTGTTCAGATGCAATGCCTATTTTTGGAAAAAAACAAAAACATTAACATTTGTCATTCTTAACATGGTTTCATGTCTCCATGTGTATGTAAAAAATTAACCATTTTGACATCTTAAAAAATAAATAATTACTATTTACCTATATTTGTTTGGATGTTGCATTATTCATCACCAGTTAAACATAATTGTTACACTCAATGGTGACATGTGTGATGATGTTATTAATTATGCACAACAACACTATTAGAAATACTGGTTCTGACACAGGCTGCAACATACATTATGAACATATGTGGATAGGTAATAGCAATTATTTTAATGTCTACACATAGTAGTGAAATATTGCATTAGCAACATTATGTTGCTGGATGTGTTAGTTGTGACATAAGGATGTATGAAAGCACAAACACAGGCTGTACAGCATAATTTCCTAAAGACCAGTGCTGCAATGGATTATGTAAGTGTCTGATTTAATTTTGATGTGTGTTCACTTCATACAAGGATCAACAGTGCAAGGGACACCATACACAGTACACAAACACACATCCTATTTAGAGGAACATGAGAAATACAACATGTTCAATAACATGTTACTATACCAATTCTACTAGTATGTCATAGTAAAATATTTACTTGTGTGTATGTCATGTTGAACATACAATACTAACATTAATGTATGAAAAAACTGAATTGCCACAAATATGTACCTATATATGTTTTTGAGATGGTGACAATTCATTGAACTTACGGTACATACTAGCAACAGTTATAATGTTTCCTGCATTATTTGTGATAGATAAATTCACAAACCATGTAATGTGGTGCTGCTATTTATATGAGTGCAACTACATACGTCATGTTTATATTAATAAGTATGATCATATCTCCAACATGTGCATGTTATGTATGTTCAAACATAATGTTTGTTACAGAAAAAAACACACATTCAAAAATGCAAACATGATAGCCTCACCTTCCAAAAGTTATGATGCAAAAGATGAATCGGATGTGACCACCTCTTCTTGGTTGTTCTGAGGCACAGGTGTACTGTAACTATATGAATGTAACAAAAATAAAATTCAGAAGATTAAAATTTTGAATCTTAGAAGGTTAATGAGAAATATAATAGAAAAATAACATGTTTATGATAGCATAAAGGCTTATTTGAAGTATGCACTTCGTCAACAAGTTCATGTGTAACGTCACACAATAATGCACCTAGAGAGTTAAAAAACAAACCCTAACTAGTGAAGTTAGTGACAAATTAGTAGATAATGATTTTTACACATTATTTTATCAGAATAAAAAAAAGGATAAACGTTATTCTGCAGATTGTGAATACCATATATGTTACTTTAAATTAAACATGAATCTACTATTTTCTCAACTGTCACATTATAATAAACAGTATTATAAACAACATGAAATATATAGAGATTAATCACCTTGTGGAAAAATTTGGGGATAAACCCCTATATCTCTGTCTCCAGATAATCCAGAGATTACAACACGTAATATTTTTTCCCTCAACATCTCCTCCAAAGGGTGAATGTAATAGGTGATGCTGGTGGTCCACCTCCAGTCCCGGAAGCATGCCTGCGGCCAAATTGAATGGCATTTTTCAAATTTCTGCGTATATCATCAAATTTTTTCCTACAATTCTTCAATGTCCGGACCTGATTTCCACATGCTGAGACGGAAACACGAATTTCCTCCCATAACTGACGGCGAATTGTGGAACTGGTCCTGCCTTTAAATAGAATAGAATAATGTTGTACAATCAAGAATATTTATAATTCAGTTATCAACAATGCATGCAATAGTGTACACTTTTAGAATATGACAAATAATTTTAAAAATGTGGCACATTAAATAATACATATATGGGTGTGCATGAAAATATTGACATCATGGTGTCAATGTAGAATGATAGTCAGAAGATGTCATAATACACCCATCTTTACAAAGAATGCTTTCACAGACAAATGCAGACCACCAGGGTGATAACGCAGCAAACAGTGCAGGTTTTGCTTCACATGAAAGCAAAGCACAGCTGCCTCAAAAAAGACATTAATACAACTCTGCCACTAATTTATCCATCTGACATGAACATGTAATTGTATAGAAACATGCCATTATTGTGGGTAAGTTCATCAGTATTTGAGCAGCACTGAAGTAGGATTACATAATGTTATGTGTTGTAATCATGCATGAATGTGGCACATTGAAGAACATTTAAATGTGTATTAAATTTCATATATTCAGCATTAAGCCTCGTTCAGGGTTGCTAAACCAAGAGTTGTAGGGAGTGCGTTACTGAGGGAGGGCGGCAGTGGGATGGGCAATGTGTGTTGATACTGTCAGCAGATTTAATCAGGTGTTGAGGAGGCAGAGAGGGGGAGGGGATACAGATGCCAGGTTAGGGATAGAAGTTGCACTGTTGAACTCATTGTCAAGAATGATGCAATTGGCTGTCTACGTCACAGTGACGCTGCAGCAGCTTAAATAAACGTATGGTTTGGTTCATTGAGCTTTAGCCTGCATAAACTCCATAGTTCGGAGACAGGCCAGCTGCTACCATGACAACCACAGTTCAGATTAAATACATTGTACCTCATGTCCGCACGCAGCGCCTCCAAAGGAAGCACCCTAAACGAGGCCTAACACTTACAAGACAGGGGATTGGACAATAACTTAAACACTATTGGACTCCTCCCCTCCATTAATGCAACATTTGAGTGTAACATTATGTTGATGTGTGGGTGGGGTGGGGGGATGGGGTTGATGGTTCTGATAACTGGTCCAACTCCATTTTGAATGTGAGGTGTGGTGTGTGCGTTTATTATGTTCTGTGTACCCCCATTTTGTGTGTGTATAGCGAATGTGTTGTGTGTGTACACAGAGGGAGAGTAACAGTATGGATATTGATATATGCTGTGTATGGGGAAATATATAGTATATCATATATGTATACAGATGTTGACATTAATAAACATACACATAAGAATACATTAAGGAAATTTTCACATGTAACATTTATACCGCTAAACATGAATAGTAATAACCTATGTAGAGTAGCAAATACATTAAAAATAATAATCTTCAACTCAATGTAGTTTGCATGCTGCCTTCAACTACTGGTACAAGGAAATTAATAAATAATGAAGATGACATCCATTATAATATATAAATGCAATTTTAAATTGTAAGATTAACTAATAATGTGCATACAATAATTATGTACTCGGATCTATTAGATGCATTATATTTAGAAATACATACATGACTTTAACATACATCCTTAACCTCCTTTACATACTGTCATATATACCATGTATTACATATGACATACATAAAGGCCATGAAATCACATGTATTACAACATATTTAAGCATAATCATAGGAATATAATTGAAAACATTATCAACGATTACAATACCTTACCTACTAAATTACCACAGAGCTGATCATATTTTGCCACAATGCCCGTCACAAGGGCTGTCATTTCTGCATTATTAAATCTTTTATTTCTTAGCACTCTGTTTTTTTTCCTTGCAGCACGTGCTGCATTGGCACCTGCCTGATGCTGACTGGACTCCCCTTCTTCCAATGGAAGAGAATCCAGAAGCAATGCACCATCAGACGCCACACAGCACAAAACAAATCAATCAACACGTCTATCATTTACTCTCACAATGCACAGCTCTGTCCGTCACTCCCTCCCTCTCTCACAACAACACAGAGAAAGAATATAAACAAATGTTACCTTTAAATAGGCCGCACAATCACGCCATTGGTTGTTTAATCGCGCGATTCAGAAACAGAACGCCATTGGCGGTGCGTGCAAGCCAGTGGCGGTGCGTGCACGCCATTTCAACATTCCCGCCAAGCGAGTCGCCATATTTGCAAATGGTGGTGGCGCATTGATTCGCCGCACATTCGCCCCTTACAGCATACAGCGACTTAAACACGCCAAAAACATGTCTAATTGCTAAACTGGCTAATGCATTTTTCCGCTGCTTACTGCATGATACCCTATGACTTTTACAAATTTTCACCAGCTCCTCATGTGTGGAAGCGTGCAATAACGAAAAAGTTATGTAGCGATCCATGTTTTTATCGTATTGATCCCGAATTTATTGGAGGGTATTGGTGTGTATCACCGAGTTTTTCCTGTATCTATGATCATGCAGACGGCAAAAGGTGAAAGGTCGTGTTAAAACCAACTAAGAAACGACAGTCGCTGGCAAGCAATGCACCAGAACCGGCTTCCAATAACGGTCCGACCGTCGGTGACAACCCTTGCTGTCTGTCCATGCATGGATACCTGCAGCCTGAGCCGGATTTTGCGTGCAGTTTCGAGCAAGCTTGCATGCACCTAAGCGATTTCCAGCCTCATCAACTGACTACAAGTGTAGTAGTCCCGCTGCCAACTGTCAACGTGTATGATAAAGAATACTGGACTGGCAGTGGCCCGGCGCTGGCGCCAGCTGAATGGGAAATTCTATGGTGAGTAATGTTGCCGTATTTTTTTATTTTTTTTATTTATTTTGAAAATATTAATATTGGTGCGATTTAAAAGTCAAGCGATTCTCCTGTAAGCAATATCATTGGCTGAGCGGCTTCTACAGTACTGCAGATACTGAACAATTGGTGGAACGCTAGGCGCATGCGCATTGGAACCTTCTTGAAACGCATATGCGTGTCATCACATCGCCGGTAGGCGCATGCGCATGTGAACAGGAGACGCCCCCTGTAGGAGAACATGTGCAGAGGTACACAATGGAGACTGTTGTAAGGTGAAATTAAAACAAGGCTTTATTGTGCCTGTCACTTTAAACACAGCAAAAAATCAACATAAGCGAAATAGTGAGCCAAACAAAACCTGCTCCACTTTGACATATATGTATCCTTATATTCCAGCCCCTTTTAACTGGGTGGCTACCCAAGCTATTCATCAGCCCAAGTCATATAGATATATTTTATATAGACAACATCATTGGAAAATAAAGTCTTATCTGTTTGCTGGGTTGCTGCCTTTCCTCCGGATAATCAGCATCCAGGTTTAGAAGTCTTGTTTGTCAGCTCCAGAGATCTGTGTTCTCTCGGTCAGTCTCAACTGGGAGACTCAGGAACCTCTGCTCTGTTTCCTTGTTCAGCTCACATCTGAGCTAAGGAGTCTCTCTTCCTGTCTCAGAGGCAGGCTTTTTCTACCACCAAATAATTGGTGGGACTGACTGGGAACTTCTTTAGGGGACTGACCATTACAGTAAAACTTTCCTTTTTGTTTTTCCACAGAAAAGAAAACGGCAAATGGAGGGACTCGATGGATAATATCGCTTTGTGTAACAATGCCTGCACATTGCTGAATCGGATTTAAAAAACCACGTACCGGAATCTACAGTTTAGTGGCCATTGTTATTGATTAGGATAGAATACCTGAAACAGTATGCTGATGTTTTCCGACCGTACAGTATACAATACTTTTTTATTTATAATGTATAATAAACCCGAAAAAATTAAAAGTATGCATTTATTCTCCATGTATTACAGTACATACAGTATGTGTCTTCTATACCAGTACATACTGTACAGTACAGTATGTGTCTTGTATTTTTTTAATACTCTTGTGATGTGCAGTACTGAGCATGCCTACAGTATACAGTACAGTATGCCTGAACAGTAGTGTACATTCTAGAAACACTGTATTTTGTTACAGTATCAAAGGAGACAATTGAACAATTTAAAACAAATCAACATTTTCTTTTATTGGTGGAGTAAGTACAAAAACATTTGTTTACAAATACTGCTCAATGTAAAAACATTTTAATTGCACAGCAATTCAAAACATCATCAGGTTTACTGCTAGTTAAAACATTTATGTACAGAAAGTAAAAACATTTACATAGTTACATAGTTACATAGTTACATAGTAGATGAGGTTTAAAAAAGACTTCCGTCCATCAAGTTCAACCTATGCTAAATTTAGACAACAGGTACTTTATCCTATATCTATACTTACTTATTGATCCAGAGGAAGGAAAACAAAAAACCCCATTAAGGGGAAAAATTAATTCCTTCCTGACTCCAAGAATTGGCAATCGGATTAATCCCTGGATCAACATCCTTCCCATGTATACTTATTTGGTATATCCCTGTATACCTTTCCCATCTAAAAAGATGTCCAACCTTTTTTTGAGCAAATCTATTGTATCTGCCATCACAGTCTCCATGGGTAATGAATTCCACATTTTAACTGCCCTTACTGTAAAGAACCCTTTCCTTTGTTGCTGGTGAAATTTCCTTTCCTCCAAGCTTAAGGGATGGCCCCGAGTCCTTTGTACTGCCCGTGGGATGAATAGTTCATTTGAAAGCTCCTTGTATTGTCCCTGAATATATTTGTATATAGTTATCATATCCCCTCTTAGACGCCTCTTTTCTAATGTAAATAAATCTAATTTAGCTAGCCTCTCCTCATAAGTTAGAATGTCCATCCCCTTTATTAATTTGGTGGCTCTTCTCTGCACTCTCTCTAGTTCCATAATGTCTTTTCTTAGGATTGGTGCCCAAAATTGTACTCCATATTCAAGGTGTGGTCTTACTAATGCTTTGTAAAGGGGCATAATTATGTTCACTTCCCATCCATCCATTGCCCGTTTGATGCAAGATAAGATCTTGTTTGCCTTTGCAGCTACTGCATGACATTGGGCACTATTGCTAAGCCTGCTATCTACAAGCACTCCTAAATCCTTCTCCATCAAGGATTCCCCCAATATATCTCCATTTAATTTGTAAGTCGCCTTTTTATTCTTGTATCCCAAATGCATAACCTTACATTTATCTGTATTAAACCTCATCTGCCATTTACCTGCCCACGTTTCCAGTCTCTCCAAGTCCATCTGAAGAGAAATTACATCCTGCTCTGATTCTATTACCTTACATAATTTAGTATCATCAGCAAAAATGGAGACTTTGCTCTCGATCCCAACCTCAAGGTCATTAATAAACAAGTTAAAAAGCAGGGGTCCCAGTACCGATCCTTGAGGTACTCCACTCACGACTTTAGCCCTACCTGAAAAAGTTCCATTTATGACAACCCTCTGTTGTCTGTCCTTTAACCAGTTTTCAATCCAGGTGCATATATTATTACTGAGTCCAACTTTCTTTATTTTGTACACCAACCTCTTGTGTGAAACAGTATCAAAAGCCTTTGCAAAATCTAAGTAGACCACATCAACTGCATTACCCTGGTCTAAATTCCTACTTACCTCCTCAAAGAAAAAAATAAGGTTCATTTGGCAAGATGCTGACTATTACTAATTACTAATAATTGTGTTTTCCATTAGGTATTCCTGAATATTATCCTGTATTAAACCTTCATGTAGTTTCCCTACTATTGAAGTCAGGCTTACAGGTCTGTAATTTCCCGGTTGTGATCTAGCTCCCTTCTTAAATATAGGCACCACGTCTGCTTTAAGCCAATCTTGTGGTACTGAGTCTGTGGAAATTGAGTCCTTGAATATTAAATATAATGGTTTTGCTTAATGAGCTTAACTCCTTGAGAACTCTTGGATGTATGCCATCGGGGCCAGGTGCCTTAATTTACTTGAATTTTTTTAAGTCGCTTATGAACTTCTTCCTCAGTTAACCAATTGGTCATTAATATGGAGGTTGTGGCTTCCTCCTGTGGCGCTACTATTGAACTTTATTCTTCCCTGGTAAACACAGAGGCAAAGAATTTGTTTAATACCTCAGCTTTTTCCTTATCTCCAATAATCTGCCTACCCATCTCACACTGAAAGGGTCCTATATTTTCTTTTCTCATTTTTTTGTTATTGAGATACTTAAAGAATTTTTTAGGGTTGACCTTACTTTCTATTGCAATCCTTTTTTGATTATCCATTTTTGCTAATTTGATTGCCCTTTTGCAATTTTTGTTACATTCCTTATAATTCTGATATGATGTCTCTGTCCCTTCTGACTTAAAGAATCTAAACGCCTTCCTCTTCATGTCCATTTCCTCCCCTACCTGTTTATTTAGCCACATTGGTTTTGACTTATTTCTTTTAAACTTATTACCTAAGGGTATACACTGATAAGTCTGCTTTTCTAACAATGTTTTAAAGACTGCCAATTTATCTTCTACATTTTCCCCTTCAAAAACATCATCCCATTGTATTACTACTAGATTAAAATCTGCCTTTCTAAAGTTTAAGGTCTTTGTTGAACGCAAGTAATCTGGTTTTTGATAATTTATTTCAAATGAGACCATGTTATGATCACTGTTACCCAAATGTTCCAGGACTTGAATATTTGTTATTACTTCTACTGTACATTGTTTGTTATGACCAAATCCAGAACTGCCCCTCTCCTGGTTGGTTCCTCAATAATTTGGGTCATATAATTGTCTTTAAGCACCTGTTTTCTTTTGTTGTAACGCTAATCTCATTGCCCCAGTCTATGTCTGGATAATTCAAATCCCCCATTATGCAAACATGACCCAGTTTTGATGCCTTTCCATTTGCAAAAGTATTTTAGCTTCCTCCATCTCACAGATATTTGGTGGTTTATAGCATATTGCCACAAACATTTTCTTTATACTTTTATCTCCACTGCTAATTTCTATCCACAAAGTCTCTACATTTTCATCATTCCCTTCATGGACATCATCCCTTATAATAGGTTTTAGATCCAGTTTAACATATAAACATACTCCACCTCCCCTTCTATTTGTTCGATCCTCCCTCCGAAAAAGAGAATAACCGTCTAAATTAACTGTTCGGTCATGAGTTGATGAAAGACTAAAATAGCTACCACAGCGGCTCACAGTTATTATTAAAAGTTGTCCAGTTCACTACGGAAAAAAAATGCCTGACTGTTGAATCATAGGATCTACCAATATGAGTTGCCTGGTCACCTACAATGCCCCTGTCAGTAGGATACAGGGGAATAGCAGCCCACAGTTGAGCCGCGAAGATCCCCCACCAACCTAAAAGCTCGGCGACAGCTCCTGTTAAAAGAAGGGGTAAATACTTACTTTTGCTCCCCGACCTCGATGTGGAGAGAAGATGGCGGTCGAGATGGCGCTCCTCTGAATCGAGCTTGAGGCGCAGAACCCGGAAGAGGTGAAAAGGCGGGAGGAGAGCGCGCGCTCCACCCTCTTCGAGGCAGAGGAAAATCCAAAATGGCGGCCGCCGGAAACCGGAAGTCGTCATCACGATGAGCCGAAAGGAGGGAAGCCATCTTGGATGGGGCAGATGACATCACCGGGACACGAGGACGCATCGGGGAGCGATACACGGGTCTGGAAAGCCCCCTACAGGTGCAATTCAAGTTGCCGGACATGGAGCGGAATGCAGAAGGGGAGGGAATAAGAGATGGACAGGGATAATACAGGGCAATAAGGGGGGGAGAGGGGGCCGAGGAGTAGGAAGGAGAGGGGGCCGAGGAGCAGAAAGGAGAGGGTAGAATAGAATACAGGGCGACAGGAGACAGATCGAGGAGAGGCACGGGGAAAGGGAAGGAAGGGAGGTTGGAAAAGGGAAGAGGAGGTAGGAGACAGTGAGGAAGTAGGATGGAGACTAGTGGGGGGTACGAGGTGGGTGATAATAACCATCATAATTATATCAAAGGTAGACTGTTAGGAAATAAATGCAAAGCAAGCTACAGGGACCTATAAGCAGTAGGATGCACCAAAGTTCAGACAGGCAAGTTGGGGCATTGAAAATTTAAAGTTTTAGATTAGAAGGAGTAGATGGGTGTAGAGAGAGCGCGGACACAGGTTGGAGGAGGAGTTATATACCCCGGGGTCGGCATGGGTCTCAGTTGGGTCCGGGGGAGGGGGGTCCCCCTGGAACCCGATAAAAGTCCTTTGGGGGATAATTGCGGGTCTTGGACAGGGATCCACGAGAGCCGTCACCCCAAAGGCGCTGGACTTGGCTACAGGGTGGGGAGGCCCTGGAGCCGACGACAAATTGTTTTTTATATGCATGTATCCATGTTGTGTTTTCACTTTTATCTCCCCTTCTGGTTTTTCCTTCTGTGTCACTCCCTGCCACCCCTCACCCCTCCCCCCCACATGTGAGAGTGAGGAAGACGACTGGGTAGTCGGAGAAGACAGAGCCGGGAACAGCACGCCGCCTGATAGGGGCAGAACAGCTCGGGAGCACACCGACGGAGACAGGTCACGAATTAAGCAAAATGAATAATGAGGTCAGGTGTATTTCCCACAATGTTAAAGGCTTTAACAGCCCAGTAAAACGTAAGTTGGCCCTTAAGGATTACAAACGTCATAAGGTTGACATTCTCTTTCTCCAAGAGACTCACTTCTCCAGGGGTAGTTTCCTAAAATTTTTAGATAAGGACTTTAAAACAATACACTTAGCATCAGCACAGGAAAAGAAGAGAGGTGTAGCCATAGCAATCCATAATAGGATATTGTTTACGCTAGAGAAGAAGGTGGCGGATAGGGAAGGTAGAATCCTTATCCTTGTGGGATCCATACAGGGCCAGCCCCTTACGCTGGCGTCAATATATGCACCATGTGAACCGGCTGCAGAATTTTTTTCCCTTTTTTTCCGGAAATTGCTCAAGGAAGCAAAGGGAAACAGATTGTAGCAGGGGACTTAAACAGGACATTGAGCCCCAAGCTCGACCGATGCACAGCATCTAGCCTCCCCCCCAGACAGGACGTACTAAAGATTACACAGGGACTACGGGACTGCCAGCTAGTGGATATCTGGAGGGAGCAACACCCACAGATTAAGGACTACACTTTCTTCTCCCACCCCCATAGCCGCTACAGTCGGATAGACTACTTCCTTGTGTCTAATAGACTGGTTCCAGTGGTCTCCCACTCGGGGATACACGACATTTCATGGTCAGACCATGCACCTATAGAGCTGCGGTGCACACTAAATTTACTAGACAGGCCGGGAGCAAGCTGGAGACTAAATGAGCTATTATTAAAAATTCCAACAATTGAGAGAGAAGTAGGAGAGAAGATCAAGGAATATTTTACTGAGAACGAGGGTAGTGTGTCATCACACGCCACTTTGTGGGAGGCCCATAAGGCTACCCTTAGGGGATCTCTTATGTGGCTAGCTGCTAGATGCAAAAGAGAGCAGGAGCGTCAGACTAAAGAGCTGCAGGAGAAATTGGCATCCCTCACAGCAACTCATAAACGTTCCAAAAACGACGTTACCCTGAAAGAAATTTTAGATATCAAATGTCAGTTAAACATTCGATTGGCCTCCCAAGCTGAGAAGGAGTTGAGCTGGACTAAGCGCAGGTTTTTCGAGAAGGCGAACAAGCCGGACACCCTCCTAGCTAACAGACTTAGAAACAAAATACCAAACTAACACATTCAATCTATTCGCACGCAGGGGGGAGAATTTACCTCAAATACTAAGCGGATCGTGGCGAAATTTAAAAGCTACTACGAGACGCTCTACGATGGAGGCATACACAATCATAAAACGAGGGATAATCTCCGGGAATTTTTAAAACGGACGAAATTGCCGACATTGAGCAGGTCAGAGGGGGAAGCGTTACAGAATGACTTCTCTTTAGAAGAGTTAAAGGAAGTTGTAAAGTCTCTTAAGCCTGCCAAGGCGCCCAGTCCAGATGGCTTCTCAAACCTATATCACAAAAAATACCTGAAAATTCTAGCCCCACATTTGCTAAAACTCTTTAATTCAGTCTTGCAGGGGGCCTCGTTCCCAGCACAGATGCTTCAGGCGTCTATCTCCCTGATCCCTGGCCCATCTCGTTAATCAATACGGATATAAAAAATTTCTCCAAGCTTATAGCTAATAGAGTGGGTACCGTCCTTCCCAGATTGATTCATCCAGATCAGGTAGGTTTCATCGGAGGAAGGCAAGCGGCAGACAATACCAGACGAATAATCAATTTGATTGATGTGGCACAAAAGCAAAATATTCCGTCAATGGTATTGAGTCTGGACGCAGAAAAAGCCTTCGATAGGATCGATTGGCCCTACTGTCGCGGCCGAGTTTATTCTAACATTTGCCCGGTCTTGGCCGCGACAGATACCGGGCGCGCGCCGAGGTGTCCTGTGCGCACGCTGGAAACTCGGAAGATTGGTCCTCCGATTGAGGCACCCCCCTCCCCTCTCCGGGTCCACCGGGTCCCCCGGAGCCCCCCACCGCCATCCCCCACATTAGAGGGAGCCCTGGGCATGCGCGCCATGTGCGCACGCTCCCGATGAAGCATGACCGCGCATCGATGATGCGCGGCACGCCGAGGGAAAAAAACGAGCAAGCCGGGAAACCTCCCGGCTTGCGGCTCTAGCCAGGTGAGGATTAAGTGTGTCGCCACTGTATCTGAGGGGGATGCTGGAGGTATTTTGGCTTCGAGGGACGTCTCCTGGGAGCCATTATGGCATTGTACGAGGGGCCAGCGGCGAGGGTATGACATCAGGGGTTCCCATCGGAACAATTTCAAATCCGTAGCGGTACAAGGTAAGGATGCCTGCTGTCTCCCTTGCTGTTCGCCCTTTGTATAGAACCCTTGGCGGCACATTTGAGAAACAACCCGGATATTTCGGGAATATCAGTGAAAGAGCAGTCACACAAGTTGGCGCTATACGCGGATGATGTGATCCTGACATTATCCAATCCTCTTACCTCCCTGCCAAATGTTTTTTCAATTCTGGGGAATTTTAATCAAATTTCAGGGTTCAAAATTATTTCAGGGTTCAAAATTAATCAGGCCAAATCAGAAGCCCTCAACATAAATTTACCTAAACAAGTAGAAAAGCTAATTGGACTAAACTTCAACTTTAAGCGGCAACCCTCCATGATCAAATACCTAGGGGTATATCTCACAAAGGATTACAAAGCTTTATACAGTATAAGGCAAATTATCCCAGGTTGTTTAAGACTCTGCGAGAGGAGATGGGCGGAGTGTGGCATCTCTTGGATTGGACGAATTCACAGTGTGAAAATGAATCTCCTTCCGCGGGTGCTATACCTTTTCCAGGCCCTCCCGATCCCCCTGTTTAAAGACGATATCCTCTCGTTACAGTCTACAATAACGAAGTTTATCTGGAATAAAAAAGGCCCAAGAATAAAAAAAGACATCTTGAGGAGGCCGACCTCGAGTGGAGGGTTGGGGGTGCCTTGCCTGTTCACCTATTACGAAGCAGCCCAATTGAGCCAAATCCTACAGTGGCACGCAGATCCGAACCTTCGGAGATGGGTGGCATTGGAAAAAGAATGTTGTGCACCCATAGAAATGCAGAACCTAATTTGGTTACCCCAAAAAAAGCCGGTCCACAATTCGGACACCGCTGCAGGCCATTTTAAATTCCTTGAAGATTTGGGAGGCTGCCAAATTCAGATGTTCTCTCACAACACCGAACTCATTGATGACCCCCATTTGGGGTAACCCAGACTTTGCTCCAGGAATGGATAGCTCTAGTTTTTCAAATTGGACTCGATCAGGGTATCTCCGACTAAAAGATCTGGAAGGTAGAAAATATGTTAAAACCTTTGACCATATCAAAGAGGAAAAGAACATTCCTAACGCAGAATTCTTTAGATACCTCCAGATCAGGGCATTCTGTAACAAAGCCCCTATTCGGCCCCGGAGAACAAATTTTGAGCAGTTGTGTTCAAGAGGAACGGACACGAGGGGAGTAACCTCTAGGATGTACAGGGAAGTGGTCTGTCCAGAGACAGAGGACGAACCCAGACTTAGTTATATGAGACAGTGGGAAGCAGATTTAGGAGAGACATTAGAAGACGAGGACTGGGACAGGATCCTGCAGGCAGCAGCCAAAAACTCTACCTGTACAACGTTAAAGGAGAACGCATATAAAGTCCTGATGCGTTGGTACTATACCCCAACTAAACTATCCAAATTTGTCAAAGGCTATTCACCGCTCTGCCCCAAGCAGTGCGGGGAACGAGCGGACTTACGCCACATGCTGTGGTCTTGCACGAGGGTGGCTCCGATTTGGGCGGAAATTAGGGAGTGGCTGCAACGACTGCTCGGTGTGGAGATCCCCCTGGACCCGTGGCTGTTTTTATTGGGCAGGTGGATCCGGGGGCTCTCGAACGCAACACATAAATTAATTACACATTTTGCAACTGCCACCAGGTGCGAAATTGCAGCATTATGGAAGCAACCAGATATTCCAATTATACCCCAAATCAGGAATAGAATTTGGTTTGTTTGCCGGATGGAACAGTTGACAAGTCTGGTCAACGACACCGGCTCCAATTTTCTAAAAGTCTGGTCCCCTTGGCTGGCTCAGACAGACATCCCTGGGGTAGATAGTACCACAATATTGCAATGATAGTCAAAAATGCGTCCTCCGGTCCTCCGGTGACCAAACGGATCCATGACCACAAAGCGACAGCAGGCCTGAGGAGTAGGCAGGAGCCCTAAGATTGGAGGACTCTCCAAGCGGGGGAGATAAACATCTCCTTCTCATGAGAAAGAGAACAGCCGCCTGGAAGGCAGGAAGATTGAGCGGTTGCCCTCCTCCCACCAACGTTGTCGCCTCCTCCACACACACCCCTCCCCCCTCCTACCCTTTGGTCACGTCTCCCTTTCTGTCTTGTGTGTCCTGTTTGTCAGTTTCTTTGGGTAGGGTAGAGAAAATGGGTGATTATACTAAAGCCAATGGGTTGTGTTACTATGTATGTACTGTATCACCTAATAAAATCAAAGTTATAAAAAAAAACTGGTGCCAGCGGCGGGATTGAATTGAATCTGTACTACAGTTTTCTGCGGGACACTGTAATACAGTAGGAACTCAGGTAAAGTGCGAGTTGCTAATGCTAATGATATTGAACACACTGTTATACATCATATAACAGGGGATATGACACCACCCCATTGTTCCCCTACTTGCGAGAAGCATTGCCTCCGGAGCTCAAGTGCCGGGCATCCATGTGACTTGACCCGGGCACCGAGGCCAGAGGAACGTATCAAGTACGGTCTGGAACCTGTAGCCGGTAGAGCTGAAATGGAGACGGCGATCAGAGAATTCGAAACCCAGCTGGCTTACCTAAGATCCACGGCTGCAGCCGCTGTAACCATCAAACCACCCGCAGAGCAGGGAATGGACCCAGCTTTAGGACGGCAGAGACTTGCGGAGGGAACGGTTGAATCCCGAAGCCACGGGAGTATTGCAGCCGGAGGGGCATTGGCCGTTGCGGCAAGCCAGTCAGTTTACCGCTGAAATGCTGGCCATGCTTACACTGTGGAGCAATTGGGGAACCCCGGAGGAGCAGACACAGTTCCTGGCTATGGAGATGAACAGACCCGCTTACCCCCTCCATGAGCATGGAGCTCGAGCGACTTTGCCCTGGACTCAGCAGCCTCTTGCTAAAGGTAGTCCACCAGCGGTGGAGGAGTTCCGGCAAGAGCGGCGGTGTTATCACTGCAAACAAACGGGCCACATCAGAGCCCGATGCCCGGAGCGTGCGCTGTCGGGCGAAGGAGCCCCTCAGGGCCAACGCTCACGAGCTTTGAAGACGGTAACCCGTTTAACGGCATCCTCCGATGGCTCCCACCCTGCCGGGGCAACAACCCTCAACGGGATGTCTCCTGAAGAACCTGGCCGGGCTGCATCAGTAACAGTGGCGGAGAGTGGCGGCTATCCATCCGCACCCAGCGGAATACAGCAGAGCGGCGGCCGGATCAGATCCATCACGGCTATCATCAGCTGTGCCCAGCAAGCAGTCAGCTTGCCACATCAAGATTCTACTGTACCACTGGCCCAACCTGATATGGTCTGGCCAGTGGAAGTGCTCCCAGGATGCAGGAAGGAGATGGCGGCGGCGGAGGAGAAGCCGCGATTCCTGCAAGATGCCTGAGCCGTTTTGATTTGGGGGGAGTGTCAGGGTGTGTGGGAGGGGGGTGTTTTACCTGGTTTGGAGGAGTCGACGCTCCTCAGCAATGACTGGAGCCCCACCATCTACGCCGGCGACCCTGAGCCGAAGCCGGGTGCTTTTGTGGCAGTCACCCCGAGCTCGCCCATAGCGGTGACGGCGGTAGAAGAGCCGCGATTCAGGCAAAGTGCGGAGCCCTTTCTGAGTGGGGGGAGGGGACAGGGTGTGCGGGAGGGGGTTGTTTTACCGGGTTTGGGGGGAACCTAATTTCTCCACGATGACCTGGGACCCGTGTTCTGCACCGTTTTCCCTGTGCCGAACCCGGGAGCTGTTGCGGCAGTTGCCCGGAGCTCATCGGCCAAGATGGCACCAGCGGCAGCCACTCCAGTCCCCCTGCAATCGGGACCTACGAAAGCGGCGGTCTCTGCGGAGACCAGCGAGGTAAGTCAGACCCAGTCACACACTGACCCTGACTTATTGTTTCCTATGACTGTTCCCCGTTGTTCCCCTGTAGGAGTGACCGGTGGGTGGCAGGAGATAGGGCTACCAGGGGTGGGGAAGGAAAGGCAGCTTGTAGGGCAGCTAGGCTTCCCCATTACCCTGGTGGAGTATAAGGGTGGCTCTCGGTTTAGAGCCCCACTGTTGTCACCTGGCTATGGGCTGGAGGTATCAGGGGCCATGGCAAAGTTGGACCACCCCAGGGATACCTGCCAGCCAGGAGCCAAGGCAGGTGCTTCTGCACCGATGCCCCTGGGCTCCTCTCCGGTAATGGGGAGGCAGTGTCGGGGAGATGGCCTCACTCAGGTACCTCTAGTAACCAGGTTCGGATTACCTAGGGAGAAGCGGAGTGAGGGAAGGCTGCAGGTAGGTAGCCAGCAAGAGGTCTCAGTAAGAGAAGATGGGCTAGTGGTAGCTGGGGAGAAAAAGCAGCAGGTATGGCAGCTAGAGTTCCTCATTACCCTGGCGGAGCCTCAGGGGGTCTCTAAGATCAGAAACCCCCTATTGCAGCCTGGCTATGGGCTGGAGATATCAGGGGCAGTGGCAAGCTTGTGCCACCCCAGGGATACCTGCCAGCCAAGAGCAAAGGCGGTTGCATCTGAACAGATGCCCCTGAGCTCATCCCCGGTAAGGGGGAGACAAGTTCAGGGAGGTAGGTTCACTCAGGTAGTCCCTGTATCTAGGTTAGGATTGCCTAGGGGGGAGCGGAGTGAAGGTGGGCCGCAGGGAGGTAGGCAGCAGGAGTCATCAGCAGTAGCTGAGGTGCTGAGCCTAGGGAAGGCTAGGCAGGGAAGCACTGTGGAGCAGGGGGAGATAGGAGGTCAGTTGGGTGTCAGGCAGCTGATAGAAACTAGGGATGGGCTAGGAAAGCAGGAGGTCCCTTGTTCTGACTTGCCAGAGAAGACCCCTATGACAGATTCCCCAGTGTTCACAGAGATAGGGCTGTGGGTAGGTTGGCAGCCAGGAGCAGTAACCAGGGCTAGGGGGGTACAGCAGAGGGTTCTGTCCCCAGATCAGCCAAGGGTAGCTACAGAGGGTAAGGGCAGCATAGTGGAGGAGAGAGGAGAGATGCTGACCCTAGCAGCAGTGGTGGTAGCGGGTGCTTATCTCCTGGCCTTCAGTTTTGAGAGGGCAGGAGCAAAGCACCTGGGTACCAGGAACCCCAGTACTGGTTACGGGGGATTGCCTTGCCCCAGGGGGCAAGGGAGAGGGTAGTAGTCAGCATCCCAAGTGGTTTCTGGAACACATAAGTGATGCCACTTGGGATGGGGGCTGCCCTAGAGCCAGGGAGGAGAGGCATAAGGATAGCAGAGCAGCTACAGGTGGGCACAGGGCCAGAGCAGGTAGGGTCCCTACAGGATAGTGATATAGCCCTTTCCCAGACTGGTTTGACGGAGAAGCGATGGTCTGTGTTTGTTAGCTGGTCTCCCGCTGATACAGAGACATTCCAGTCTCTGGGCAAGATGCAGCCTGGTCTGCACAGGTGCCCCTTCACGGTGGTCTTGGTTCACCAGGCACTGGGTGGGGGGCAGAGAGTGGCATAGGAGAAGGCCCAGCAGCCACGTTGGCGCCCTGCTCTGCAGGACCTTGACTTCACAATCCAACGTGGCCAGGACAGTGTACTGGATAATGCTGGAGGACAATTTTGCCTGGACAACCCCTCAGGACTTATGTGCATCAAGGATGCCAGTAGTGTCCCAGTGCCAGGGTGGGCAACTGGGCCACAAGGCACCCATTGAGCAGGTGTGCCAAGTGAGTAATAAAGGGGTCACCCCCATTAGGAACCCCCTTCCACCGTCTGGGAAGTGAGGGGTTAATCCAAAATGTACCTACAATACATATGTTCCCCTGCTTCATAACCAAAAGGTATGTCCCTTGGTTATCCTATTCTCACATTTAGAGGGATTTCATGTATTTTTATTCCCCTGCCTCAGGGCAAACTGTGGTCTATTTGATAGACGTGTATACAGTATTGGTACAATTATTGGTGTTTGTACCTCCATCAACCACATACACTGGGATCATGTCGGGAGGAAAAGGGTTAATTGCATTTACATGTTTATTGCCCTTTGTCCCCTTTCCCGCCTTTTCAGTCTCCATTTTGCAGCATCTCCGTAGGTCGCCATTGGAGCCTCATGTAATCTTATGGAGATTCCTGTGATTTGGGCCCGATACCTGAGAAGACCTGCAGGTGGCGCCCGAGAGGAGGAGCGGAGGTTCCCCATTGAAAGTGAATGGGGTAATGCATTTCAATGGGGATTCCTCGAGGCCGACCTCCGGAGACGAGCTGGCAGCCAGACCGCAAAACCGCAAAAGCAGATACAATATCAATGAGGAGCTTTGATCACACAATTGGCGTGGGAACTAGGCTACGGTCAAGTTCACCACCTATTAGTGTGGGAAACTTTTGTTCTAGGGCACCCAGAAATAAAATTATTTTTACCCCTAACCCCTAGGAACCCCCTCACTCGACCCCAACCGGGTCCGACAATTAATGGCAGCGAGAAAGGGTGCGCCGGCCATGAGGGTCCTACCATTGACCGCAATTGTGGAGAAAAGCCGCGTGGCTTTTAAATCTTAAGTGTCAAACAGTGTAAACTGAGAACCCATAACTCCGGTTCCATAGGGACCAGAGCACAACGCTCATAGTGCATTAAAAATTATATTGACACAATCAATTAAAGGGTAAGTATTGTGCATACATCAGGATGATGTTAAACAAGCATTTCTGGGATTAATGTTACCCAAACACCACATGGAAGCCGGAATAGATATCGTCACAGGTATTGGAAACTGATGAAGAAACCTGTTGGTTTCGAAACGCGTTGGAAAGTGTGCTAGTTATTTGCCTTAAATCTACTGCTCCAATATTGTAAGCTGATCCAGCAACCGGCACGAGTACCGGTGAAACCCTCCAGTGACGTCACTAACCCGGAAGTGCCTGAACGGAGGACAGTGAGAGGAACCCAGCTGGCGTGGAGCTCCGTCTGAAGCAGCCCCTTCTGTGTGAGCTGCAGATGTGCTGGACTTTTCGTGTGAGCAGGGACTTTGGTGGACTCCTTACTTACCAATTAGGAACCGGTGGTCACGAAGCAGTTTCCAATACCTGTGACGATATCTATTCCGGCTTCCACATGGTGTATGGGTAACATTAATCCCAGAAATGCTTGTTTAACATCATCCTGATGTATGCACAATACTTACCCTTTAATTGATTGTGTCAATATAATTTTTAATGCACTATGAGCGTTGTGCGCTGTGTTTCTTGTGTTTTTATCTGTTAGCTCTAAGGGGTTTTGAGCCATCCCTGTCACCACATCTGCAGACGCTCTATTTTGTTCAACAAAGGTCATTTTACTAAATATTTTACTTTGTATTAATCACTTCACGGTATATATATTTATTAGCTGCGCACTGATTCCTCACCTCTTCATAGGGACCAGAGGGCTGGGATTTGGCCAACATGTAGTCACTGCTCCGGCATGACTGCATGGCAATTTCCAGCCCTCTCCCCTCAACCGGATGGAGTAGGGTTAACTGTAAAAAAGTGTAAGTTGCCCATTGACTCCAATGGTAGCGGAGGTCCCATTGAATCCTATGGCGGCGCCGGCCCATGCATTTCCTAATGCAGCGCCAGCCCTATTGATTCCAATGGAGGTAAAAGCCGCGAGGTAAACGGCTAAATTAAAAATTGTGAAAACCTGAAGTCCATAACTCCGGTTCTGTACGGACTAGAGAGCTGGGATTTGGCCAGCATGTAGTCACTGCTCTGGCATGACTGCTTGGCAAATCTCTCTGAGCAACAGAACGGAGGCAGATTAATTGTGTAAATTGGGTTTCTGCCATTGACTTCAATGGCAGAGAAATGCAGCTTCTGTAAAAGTGCATTTAAAGTCATTTATTATAACCGCGTAGAATCCTCTCCGGCATGAGGATCTGGCAATTTGTAGCCCGCTCAGCTCAGCCGAACGGATTATTTTAATATATATATAATTGTGGAAATGTACTGTGTTTGGTGCCTGCATAAAAGCCCGGGAAAGATACTGGCTCTGCAGTATGTTAATGTTCAGGGGGCGACTATAAGTCTACAACAAGACCCCTGATCAAAGGCTACTATAAATGCTCATAATTAAACATACAGTAAATGAAAGCCAAGTGGCTTGCTGTAATAGCCACACCCTCCTAATAAATATGAATGTATTTACCCTTGGGAGCTTCCTATTTTTGTCTGCATGTCTTAGCACACAAAGGAAGAGTCTCCCTTCATCCCTGAGGTCCAGTGTCTTCCGAACCATTTGGTCTAGTCATACAATAGCCTTTAAGAACACACTGCATGCAAGGGGTTTATCTAATTTATGTTGAATCCTCCCAGATCATCTCCAGGAGGAAGATTTAAAAAAACAAAAAAAAAAACACGTCATGATTTATGAATGAACGTGACTGGCTGATTCTGCAGGATCTGCAAATTGTTACTACTTACTGCTCAGTGTAGCTTAAGAAAACAAACAGGAACAATTCTGCATGTGTGTTTATTACAGGGAGTGCAGGAGAAGGAGAAGCAGAGAGAGAGAGAGGGCAGGGCTTGTCTCTGTGCCCTGAGATCATCACTGCGGGGAGCTGGACAGCTGAGCTGAATCACCGAGAGTAGATCTGCATGACTATTGCAAAGGTAGGACACATTTCAATCTCTCTCTAAAAAAAAAGGTCAGAGTGGGCTCAGCACTTGTGGATGGAGATCTGCATGAGCAGATTAAGCCTCTTCTCGTAATGCAATCAACACACTACAGTACCTCCACCCAATAGGGGAAATGTGTTGGATTAGAACAGGTTGGTGCTTTTATACTGTAAATACATTATAATCTATTAGGTTTAAACTGCTTTAGACTTCCTGCACCAATCGGGTTAAACTGATTGTATTTTTTTTTCTATTTACAAGGCCCGTCAAGATTTGAATACATCAGACCAGAAATTTGGTTTGGCAACACCCAAAATATACTGTACTGCTTGGTGGGTTCATGTAATTATCATGCAAATCCCAATTGATTTATAGAGTTTAAAAATACCTGGTTTCACTCAGTGTAATAGTTTTATTCCTGGCACAGCATGCAGTCTTTTATTGGTCAATTTCAATTATATAGAATTCTTTGCTTGCAGCCCTTAGTAAAATTATATGCAAGGTTTGCTCTGTCGGTGTACTAGTTTTGCATTGGTGATCTTACACTAATAATATTTCATTGCAATTTACATACATACATTATTTACATAATAAATCTGATCTTTGGTTTAGTAGAATACAAGACAAAAACTTTGTCTAATCCTCTTATGGCCCCTTGTATCCGTTATCTGTACTGGACACTTGGGCAATAATTAAATATGCATTTATCCTAAACCATAAAATCCTAACTAGGCATGTATATGGATTGCAGTAGTCAGTACCTGCATTTGCCCCTTGTTAACAATTGTTTTATTTATTTGTTATACCTTATGTATAAGAGTGGGGTCTGATCACCTGGACTTTTAGCATGTAACAGAGTATGTGATGTTGCAAGACAGGTGAAAGCTAAAACTGAGGCTTTTGTTTGTTTTTCCTAAATGATGTGTTACAGCTAGAAGGCCACAGTGTAATTGGATAGGTTGTAGACGTCAGCTTGTTTTAATGCTTCCCTTTCTTGTGCAATGCTGCTGGGGGGAGAAGGCTGCAACACATTGTGCTGCAGTAGTTCTAATAATTTTTTTCATATAACCCTTTTCTCCCAATAGGACTCAAAACACTTCACAATTACAGTACATCAGACGGTACATAGGATTTTTTTACAGTCCCTGGGAGCTTAGAATCATGTTTTTGGTGCCTGAGGCACAGGGAGATAGTGACTTGCCCAAGGTCACATGGAGGTGACACCAGGAATTGAAGGAGGTTCTCCTGATTCAAACTCTGTGTCATTGTTTTCATTCAGTGTCTTTACTCACTAACTATTTACAGCTAACGGTTACAGAACACAATACAAAACAATAACAAACTAAAGGCTATGATACTTAAAGCACACTTCGATTGTGAGCTCTTCGAGCAAGGATTCCTTTCTTCCACTGTTTACTTATTGTACAGTATCTTGATACTAACTAATTATTGATGGAACTATTGTCATTAACAGTACTGTATGTAGACCAAAGTTCCGTAGTAACAGTGCTCAAATGTGTCAGGTCACTAGTCACATTCATGTAGAATAATCAATGTATAGCTTGATTGAAGAAGATGCATAAAACAGGTGACCTAAAAGTCAGTGAGTGCTGGTATGTACAGGTATATACTCATAAATGAGAGGCATATAATTAATGTCCTGGTAGGTCATAAATATGAGAGGTAATAAACATGTCCCACTAAGTCACCTCCTATTAGGACTGCTTCTCCAGAGTGTGTAAAATCATGTATATGGTTTACACGCTTTACACTCTTCTGCCCTTCCTAACATCTCAGCCCTAATTTCTCGTTATGCACCATCCAGACTCTTGCGTTCTTCTCACTTTCACTGACTGCCCCACACCTCTGGAATGCCCATCCCCTCAGTACCCGACTAGCACCCTCTCTATCCACCTTTAAGACCCATCTTAAGAAACACTTGCTTAAAGAAGCGTATGAATAGCACTGGGGATAATACTGGACACATGTTACATAAAGCTTGGCCCCCCGCAGACGCACTTACCAGAATTCCCTCCTACTGTCTCTGTACGTTCTCCCTACCTACCAATTATACTGTAAGCTCCTCAGAGCAGGGACTCTTCTTCCTTAATGTTACTTTTATGCCTGTAGCACTTATTCCCATGACCTGTTATTTATACTATCTGTTATTTATTTGATTACCACATGTATTACCACTGTGAAGCGCTATATACATTAATGGTGCAATATAAATAAAGACATACAATACAAAGTATATTGTCCCAGCAATGACCAATGTATATTAGAGATGGTAGCTTACTCATATAAGGTCACCTGTACTTTCTCCGGTGGCGTGCATCCAAGTAGTAGAGGCAGAAGGATCGTCCCAGCAGGGAAAGGAGAGGGAGCACAGCCGTGCAAGTAAGAAGATAACCCGGGGCCAAGAAGATCCGATGAAAAATTCTTTATTCATGATATGACAACATGGTGCAGACAAGTAAAAAATTCCTCTTATGCGTTTCACGCGTGTACTCTCTCTGACGATGCACCGCGTGCGGTGTGAAACGCGTAAGAGGACTTTTTTTTACTTGTCTGCACCATGTTGTCATATCATCAATAAAGAATTTTTCATCAGATCTTCTTGGCCCCGGATTCACTTCTTGCTTGCACGGCTGTGCTTCATCTCCTTTCCCGGCTGTGCTCCATCTCCTTTCCCTGCTGGGACAATCCTATTGTCATTAATATTCTTATACAGCAGGGCCCCGCTTCTCGGCGCTCCGCTTTCCGGCGATCCGCTGATACGGCGGCACCGAGAAGGGGGTCGCCATGTTGAATCGGAAATCAAGCATGCTCAGAATGGGTGGGTGCGCAAGGCGTACATGCGCAGACCGCAGGTTGCGCGCGCAGCGTATAGATCGCACATGCGCAGAACGGCAAAAATGCCAGTTGGTGCATGCGCAGCACTGAAAATCGCCGGATCCGCTTTCCGGCGATTTTCACTATACGGCGGACCTCTGGAACGGAACCCGCCGTATACCCGGGGCCCTCCGGTACTTAATTCATACCAAGAGGGCTAAATATCACGGTATCACGGTTATTAAGCACTTTTTGCCCCTTATGCATCATGTTGCAATGTGGGGAGTGTGACAAGGAGAAGTTAGGGAATAGTTACCAGATGCACAGATTATAATGAGATATATTAAATTCTGCACCCGTGGGTGTCACGTTTTTCGCCTTCAATCTGCATTTAAAAAAATTACACATTTTTAATGTTGCGTAACTTTTTGGCTTGTAACAATTTGCACCCAGATGTAAGATGTAGGAAATTACATTTGATGCAACTGCTCCAAAAATATTGTGCAATGCATCAACACACTGCTCCAATATGACCTTGATAACCATAGTGTTTGTACACAATGTATGTGAGAGATTAAAATCTGCCACCACAAGGGCTGAAGCAGCGGCTCCGTGAGTAAAGGCACCGACTCAGAAAACAAACACTGACGTTGAAGCAGAGGAGTCCGGTTTGAATCTGCTCCTTATAACTTTGGGCAAGTAACCTTTTATCTCCCTGTGTCTCAGGCCCCAAGATTAGATTGTAAGCTCTCAAGTGCAGGAAATCATCATGCATTCATTCGTGCACAATGCAGTAAAAGAGAAAAGAATATCACTTCTAACACTTTTTTTTTTCCTTTTACATTTAATGTGGCCTCTGATGGCCATATTTTTATTTTATACAAGGCAAACCTTGGGCTACAGGATGGACGTCATTGCATATCAAGATACATTGCTTTCCTCAAGTTGAATACTTGTTAGGGTTAAAGTAACCACCTGGAGCGAGGAATATCAGGGACAGGTTCAGGCTTAGCCATGTTTTTTTATGGTTGACTCTTGGAAGTATCGCATCCTGTCAAATCCTTGATTCTGAGCCCTTCAAAAGTAGAATACATGCGGATCCTGAGTGCCATGGACATTTTAGCATCAAGGTCATGTGATCTCTTGTGTTGTGTTTTTCCCTCCCAATTGAGTTGCTGTGGTCTTGATGTGCTCTTCCCTCACTACATGCCATGTTGGGAACAGCACAAGGGCCGTGTGCATACCCGTTTTCATGCTTACTCTGTTAATGCATTGCATATTTTTTGAGTAATTAAAGGTGCAATACCACTCACTGTTGTGAATATTTCTCTGATCCAGAATACTAGTTACTGCGTTTGTTGTTAAATATGGAATACATGTTTGGGGGGGATTTAGAATATTTTTAAGAGACGATTTCAAGAATTTGTGATTTTATAAATAATATTTCTGTGTCAATACTGTATAGTGATGCTGGTTGTGGAATTTGCTCCATGTGTGCACTGGTCACTACTTTCCTCTCAAGGTTTCATTGTTCGTCACTGTATGATAATGGACTTTGTGGACTATTTTTAGGGTGACCAGGCGTCCCGGTTTTGCCGGGACAGTACCGTTTTTTTCTGTGCTGTCCCGGCTGCCAGTCCGTCCCGGCAATGTCCCGGTTTTTCTCCCTGGTCCCGTTTGTTTTGCACTGTAGATGCGGTGGCGGTGAGGATGCGGCAGCCCGGCCGGTGAGTATTTTTTTGCATTTCAGGGGGTAGGGCTTCTAATATGCCGGGCTGCAGGTGATTGGCTGGAGGATGCCGGGGGTGGGGCTTTCTCTGCTTCCTCCCCCGAACCCCGCAGCCCGAGCGGGCAGGGAGGTGGGAGCGGGGACAGCCGTTGGCTGTTTGGCGCTTTCCCCCCCTCTGCCTCCGTTCCCTGTGGCTGCTGCTGCCCGAGGTAGGTAGGTAGGGTTGGTGGGAGCGTGAGCACGGATGGCTGGAGGGGTGCGCACTTTCCCTCCCTCCCGTGCGCATGGGGACAGTGCAGGGTTGATGTTGGGGAACTCCCTGCTTCTGCCCAGGCGCGCGGCCTTATCCCCGATAGTTGGGAGAGAGCGGAGCCAGGTCTGGCGGGCGGGTTCTCCCCCCGTCCGGTCCACAGGCTCGGCGAGCAGTGACTTCCATCACTGGCGGGCGGTGCAGGGGCTTGCGGGCGGTGCAGGGGGAGGCGGGGTGTATCAGTGTTTGTGTATAGGTGTGTGTATCAGTGTGTATCAGTGTGTGTGTGTGTATCTGTGTGTTTATCAGTGGGGGTGGGGTGTGTGTATCAGTGGGGGTGTGTGTGTATCAGTGTGTGTGTGTATCAGTGTGCATGTGTGTATCAGTGTGCATCAGTGTGCATCAGTGTGCGCGTATATCAGTGTGCGTGCGTGTGTGTCAGTGGGTGTGCATGTGTGTCAGTGGGTGTGTGTTTCAGTGGGTGTGTGTGTGTGTATCAGTGGGTGTGTCTCCCTCCCTGTCTCCCTCACCCTCCCTGTCTCCCTCACCCTCCCTGTCTCCCTCACCCTCCCTGTCTCCCTCACCCTCCCTGTCTCCCTCACCCTCCCTGTCTCCCTCACCCTCCCTGTCTCCCTCACCCTCCCTGTCTCCCTCACCCTCCCTGTCTCCCTCACCCTCCCTGTCTCCCTCACCCTCCCTGTCTCCCTCACCCTCCCTGTCTCCCTCACCCTCCCTGTCTCCCTCACCCTCACCCTCCCTGTCTCCCTCTCCCTCACCCTCCCTGCCTCCCTCTCCCTCACCCTCCCTGTCTCCCTCACCCTCCCTGTCTCCCTCACCCTCCCTGTCTCCCTCACCCTCCCTGTCTCCCTCACCCTCCCTGTCTCCCTCACCCTCCCTGTCTCCCTCACCCTCCCTGTCTCCCTCACCCTCCCTGTCTCCCTCACCCTCCCTGTCTCCCTCACCCTCCCTGTCTCCCTCACCCTCCCTGTCTCCCTCACCCTCCCTGTCTCCCTCACCCTCCCTGTCTCCCTCACCCTCCCTGTCTCCCTCACCCTCACCCTCCCTGTCTCCCTCTCCCTCACCCTCCCTGCCTCCCTCTCCCTCACCCTCCCTGTCTCCCTCACCCTCCCTGTCTCCCTCACCCTCCCTGTCTCCCTCACCCTCCCTGTCTCCCTCACCCTCCCTGTCTCCCTCACCCTCCCTGTCTCCCTCACCCTCCCTGTCTCCCTCACCCTCCCTGTCTCCCTCACCCTCCCTGTCTCCCTCACCCTCCCTGTCTCCCTCACCCTCCCTGTCTCCCTCACCCTCCCTGTCTCCCTCACCCTCCCTGTCTCCCTCACCATCCCTGTCTCCCTCACCCTCACCCTCCCTGTCTCCCTCACCCTCCCTGTCTCCCTCACCCTCACCCTCCCTGTCTCCCTCACCCTCACCCTCCCTGTCTCCCTCACCCTCACCCTCCCTGTCTCCCTCACCCTCACCCTCCCTGCCTCCCTCACCCTCACCCTCCCTGCCTCCCTCTCCCTCACCCTCCCTGCCTCCCTCTCCCTCACCCTCCCTGCCTCCCTCTCCCTCACCCTCCCTGCCTCCCTCTCCCTCACCCTCCCTGCCTCCCTCTCCCTCACCCTCCCTGCCTCCCTCTCCCTCACCCTCCCTGCCTCCCTCTCCCTCACCCTCCCTGCCTCCCTCACCCTCCCTGTCTCCCTCACCCTCCCTGTCTCCCTCACCCTCCCTGTCTCCCTCACCCTCCCTGTCTCCCTCACCCTCCCTGTCTCCCTCACCCTCCCTGTCTCCCTCACCCTCCCTGTCTCCCTCACCCTCCCTGTCTCCCTCACCCTCCCTGTCTCCCTCACCCTCCCTGTCTCCCTCACCCTCCCTGTCTCCCTCACCCTCCCTGTCTTATCTTAACTGCCGTATACCTACACCAAAGTAACCTACCCTGCTTTCTTCCAGATCTGACTCAAGTTTCACGCGGCAGACATTGGAAGACGGGTAGGGAACATCTCCCCTCCAGTATAGTACCTTGAGGGACTGCGGATCAGGTAAGATCCAAGGCGGGATTGCTGCTTTAGAAATTGTGAAGAGGGGGCATCCTGACACTGGTTAATGGGTTCAGAATCATTCACATCTCGCTTTTTATTTGTTCGATTAGTGAGGTCATCCGACACACACACACACACACACACACACGTAACAATGTAACAAGGACTAATGGTAGTAAAGTATAAGTGTACTACAGTAAATAAACTATTATGTAAAAAAAAAAAAATGTGTCCCGGTTTTTCATTTTCAAAATCTGGTCACCCTAACTATTTTGCTGAACTGGCTTTGGGAGATCTTATGTATACTTGTAAGAACAACAATATCATTAATACTGTAGTACTGATAATCTTTAATCTCAATACATTTTCCTTGTGGAAATTGCAATGAACTGTATTGAGAAATAATTCAAGTTCGGTACAGGCAGTGTGTTTGTAGAATGGAATGTGACCTGTAAATCTTTGACACTTGTTTCCTTTATGTACATTACCTATGGACATTGGGTCAATGCTTTAGATTTAACACATTGTTTCTCTTTCTTGTGTGAGGCTCTGTTTAAAGCTGCAGTTAAGTCAATATCCTGCATGTGTGGTTTTTTTAATAAATCAGTTCTGTACTATGCGAAAATAGTTGTAGCATTTTTTTATTTTTTTTAAAACAACTTTGAAAGACAATTTGTAATGTATTCTAATGTAACAAGCATTTTTGTTTCTATAGCAACCCTTTAGAAAAGCACAACCCCTTCCTTTTCTGTAACAGGCTCTGGCACACCCCTTTGTGAGTCCTGCCCCCTCCACAGCCGTGCACAAGCATGAGCACAAATGTATCTGTTATTGCCTGGTCACATGATCTTCTCCACAGAACTGTCAGAGCAGCAGCAAAGGAGAGTAGCTCAGAATGAATTAATTAAACCTTATTCCATTGCACGTGTGTAGTTAATGTTAAATATTAACAACTCATTTAAAATCAGATCTGTATATATCATGCTGTAAACAATATGTATATTTAATTTTGTGTGAATGTGTGTGTTATTAAAATTAATAATGGCTTGTTCTTGTATAGCGCTGCTAGTTTTACATTGCACTTTACAGAGTCATTTTGCAGGCACAGGGCCCTGCGGAGCTTAGGTGTGTATGTACTGTATGTGTGTGTATGATATAGATATATATACATGCACACATATGCGCACATGTGCATGCGCACACATGCACACGTATACATGCGCACACGCACACATACACACACATGAACATGCGCACACGCACATATACACGCACACATAAACATGCGCACACGCACACATATACATGCGCACACGCACACATAAACATACGCACACATAAACATGCGCACACATAAAGATGCGCACACATACATAGACACGCACACACAGTGTGTATGTATATGTGTGTATATTTTTATGGTATTGCTTGACCTGAGGAAGAGAGGAAAACTCTTGAAAGCTTGTCCCATGACACAAATTGTTGGTCCAAATAAAAAAAGGTATCAACAAATACAGAAGAACTCGTTTATTCTGGTGTGTGTGTGTGTGTGTGTGTGTGTGTGTATATATGTATATATATATATGTGTGTGTGTGTATATATATATATATATATATATATGAGACAAATCACCAAAAAATCTACTCGCCACACAAAAAAATCTACTCGCCACCTAGTACCAAACGTGTGCTGTAGGGCCAATATTTACTCGCCCAGGGGTTAAATCCACTCGCCCGGGGCGAGCAAATGTATAGGTTTGTCGAACACTGTATATATATGTATATATATATATATATATATATATATATATATATATATATATATGAGAGAAAATGAGAAAAAAACAGGCGCACACCTAGTGCATTAAAGTATAACAATCATTTTATGGAACATTAAAAAATAGACAAATGCCCACTCACAAATCAAACAATAAAAAAGAGCAGTTATGAGATTGGCCCTCATAAGCCACTGGCAGCGTCTCGATCAGCAATGAGGGCCAATCTCATAACTGCTCTTTTTTATTGTTTGATTTGTGAGTGGGCATTTGTCTATTTTTTAATGTTCCATAAAATGATTGTTATACTTTAATGCACTAGGTGTGCGCCTGTTTTTTTCTCATTTTCTCTCATAGGTATTTCCAAGGGAGTTGTGTCCCTTTCAAACGGGCTGCCTTTACCTGGATGCACTCTATTGGAACGGGACTCTATGTTTTTTGAGGTTTTTGGTATACATCTAAAGCTATTCATTTTTATTTTTTAGTAATTAAATTTTTTTGTATACTTTTATATATTTTTTATAACATTTTTTATTAAAATTTTATTAGTTATTATGTGATATATTTTTAAAACATAGGATCCATCTTATATTATTACCCCCCCCTGGCCACCCCATTGGTTGTTTCAACACAGTAGCTAATTCACTCACAATTTATAGGTTGTTATAGTAGGCGCTCCTTAATGTTTTTGTTTTGTTTTGAGATATATATATATATATATATATATATATATATATATATATATATATATATATATACTAGCTGATATACCCAGCATTACCCGGGATGTAATTTTGGGGGGGTGGGTGTGACAGGGTTGGGCTTCCCCCCCCTTGACAGCTAGGTGGGTGACGAGTGGGTGGGTGACACTTGAGTGGGTGGGTGGTTCGGTGACTTTTTCTGGGTCGGTGACTGGGTTCGTCAGTGGGTGGGTTTTGGTCGGTGAGTGGGTGGATTTTGGTCGGTGAGTGGGTGGGTTTTGGTCGGTGAGTGGGTGGGTTTTTTGGTCGGTGACTGGGTGGGTTTTGGTCGGTGACTGGGTGGGTTTTGGTCGGTGACTGAGTGGGTTTTGGTCGGTGGGTGGGTGGGGTCGGTGAGTGGGTGAGTGGGTGGGTGGTTTTGGGTGAGTGGGTAGGTGGTTTTGGGTGACTGACTGGGTGGGTGACTGACTGGGTGACTGACTGGGTGGGTGGGTGACTGACTGGGTGGGTGACTGACTGGGTGACTGGGTGGGTGACTGACTGTGGGTGAGTGGGTTGACTGAGTGAGTGGGTTGACTGAGTGAGTGGGTTGACTGAGTGAGTGGGGTGACTGGGTGGGTGAATGACTGGGTGGGTGAGTGACTGAGTGAGTGGGTGACTGAGTAAGTGAGTGACTGGGTGGATGTGTGGGTGACTGGGTGGATGTGTGGGTGACTGGGTGGATGTGTGGGTGACTGGGTGGATGTGTGGGTGACTGGGTGGGTGTGTGGGTGTGTGGGTGGGTGGTTGACTTTGACTGGGTGACAGTGGGTGGGTGGGAGACGGTGGGTGACTGGATGACAGTGGGTGGGTGGGAGACGGTGGGTGACTGGGTGACAGTGGGTGGGTGGGAGACGGTGGGTGACACCTTGACCGGGTGGTGGTTCCTGGTGGCAGACGGTTCCCTCCTGGCACTGATTTCCCCGTGGCATCTGGCTGGGGCAGGAGGTGGGTTTGAGAAGTTTGTGGGGGGGCAAGAGTGGCAGGCTAGCGCAGGAGACCCGCACCGTGCTTCCCCTCCGTTCCTCGTTGGAAGCGAGGGGGGAGGAGCCTGGAGTTTGCTGCTGGGGCAGGAGGGCCGCGCCGTGCTTCCCCTCCGTCTGGGAGCTGGTGCAGTGCGGTGCACGTGAGTGTGATGGTGCGGCTGGGGATGTTGCGGAGCATCCGGGTTTGAGTGGGGCTGAGGTGGGAGAGTGAGGCCACCAGAAGAGATGTGTGTATGTGTGGAAGGTGAGCTGCGATCCGGCTGACGGGGGAGAGTGACGGGCACCGGGAGAGGGTGTGTGTGTGTGTGTGTCAGAGGTGCACGTGGTCACGGTGTGAGGAGAGTGTGCATGTGTGTCTCTTCTCCCTGCCTGGCTCCTCTCTGCCTGGCCCGCAGGCCAATGAGCTGTCCAGCAGACATACACACACACAAACATTATTTGAGACATATATATATATATATATATATATAATTTATTTTATTTTTTTATATATATATATACAGTGTGTATATATATATATATATATATGTGTGTAAAATATATATATATTTATGTGTGTATGTGTATATATATATATATGTATGTATTTTTGGTTTACCTTGACGTTGGTAAGCAGGCTTATGACGCTTTGGCCAAAGGGTTTAACTAAAAAACAAAGTAATTACTATTATTATTCAAGTATTTAAAATTTATTCTCATTACCATATATGTTTTGTCAATTTGATGTAGCATTGGGCACCCATGTCTTCTGTTGTACATACAGTGGCGGACGACCTGAGTCTAAATCGGCTAGATCCGCGGCGCTCAGATAATCTCGGTCAGGTGCGTTTTATTTGTCCGGAGTGAATTGTGTTATTTTAGCGCTCGTGATATTAGCATTTTATTCTCTCTGTCTGCAATACTGCAATGCCATGTAAACGCGAGCTGTTATCTTGGAAGTCTAATACCTTCGCGGTTCAATCTACGTCAGTACACAGTCTGTGTACGCGTGCAGTAATTGTAAATTTGCATATTTAAAGTATACATGCATTTGCAGTGCTGTACTGTACAGTATGTCTCATTTGAAAATTGTTGAAACGCATAGGCGTGTACAGTACTGTAACAGTGTCACATTTTGGCATATACAGCGCTTTCCCCTCGCTCAGGATAATTAACTGCACTGCAGGGTATTTCAACTTCTTATCTTCTGTGCAATGCAGTACATCTCTCCCACACCATTCCTTTGAACGTGTGTCTGGTTTCAATCACATTCCTGCTTGACAGCAGGTGATTACTGCGCATGCGCCTGTAACTTCGCCCACCACTGCTTGCTTGAGTGAGTGACCAAAAAAAAAAAAAACATTTTTTTAATGCTAATTTTTTTTTCTCCACAAGCCTGCAAAAACCATCTTGATACTGTATTACGATATTCAATCTGAGCTGTAGCTTTTGACTGCGACCCTGTGCGTTTGACTGCACATGGTTGATTTGTTTGCTTTTTACGTACTGTATTTGGGGGTGTAGGGATCATATTATTATGATGAACTGCCTTTTGAAATTAAAGTATGTCATTATCTTTGAACTTCATGCAGCTGTACCCTGTAGCCACCTCCCCCACGAACACACACAAGGCTCGCTCAAGGATTTGAAACGCCACAGAGTCATTCATTTTCTGAAGCTTGACATTGTGTTCTTAATCCGTCCATAGCCGAGCGTCAGTCACTGCGCCTGCATGTAATCCTCTTTGAGATGGGAGCTAGCTGATTACTGCGCATGACTCACCCAACCCCCCCCCCCCCTCCAACCCTTTGAGGCTTTGTTTACGGTAACGCTTTGTAAAATCCCTTCTCGAATTTGATATGTAAATCTGATTTGCACAGCATTGTTAGAATTGAGAGTTAAAAAAACCATTAACTGATTCATGTTGTTTTGTCATTCTTTCTTTTTCTTTGGTGTACTGTAGGTGTGTGTGTGGGGGTGGGTGGGGGGGTTGTTGTCAATGATTATGATTAGCAGGAATGTAAATAAATATTTATTTTATTTTATCAGGAACCAAAAAATACAAATATAAAAATAATCATGAATAATACAGAATGTATTAAGTTCTTCTGGCAGATTGTAATTGGATAAACATTTATAAAACATTTGTAAAACATGGATAAACATGAATAATGCACATTTATAATAATATTATTTAATAATATATTATTTTTATATATATATATATATATATATATATATATATATATATATATATATATATATATATATATATATATATATATATATATATATAGTAATATATATAGTAATATCATAATATCATATTTTCCGTTTTTATCTTCTTCCTCATTCTGTGTACAGTACAGTAGTTCATTGAGAGAGGAGAGGTTTTGTGTACATCATTACTGCTGTTTATATACTGTACACTTGACTGTACAAACAGATTAGACTGCACACAACACCCCCCTCCCCCCAGGCCTTTTTTCCTGAAAAGATAAGAAAAGAAAAAATTAGAGCAGTTATGTGCGTACTGTATTATGGCATTGTGTACTGTATAGCTACTCCACATTAGACTATAGTAGGCAGTTAGTACTGTCAAACTAATCTATACTGGAACTACTGTATACTCTGACTACTGTTAAATACTATGTAACCAGATGGCTGTGCTGCTCTCTGGAAAGAAAAAAATTGAGCAGTTACTGTACTGTAGGTACATACTGTATTATGGCATTATGGTATTGTGTATGCAGTTAGTACAGTTAGTACTGTCAAACTAGTCTATACTGGAACTACTGTATACTCTGACTATTAGGAAAGAAAAAATCTGTGCCATACTTACCCGTATCATACTGTACTTACAATACTACAGCACAGTACTACTTTCCTGATGCTTGCCCATTACGCGCGATCACAATGGGCAACACAGTCGCAATATGGTCTATATATTTATTGCAGCGTTCCACGGTGAGTACATCATTCCAAAAACTCAGTATGCCTTTCGCCAACTCATCCTTTTTGGAGGGTTTCACCACTTTCCGGATATGGTCCTTCAGCTGATGCCAGACCATTTCGATCAGATTGAAGTCTGGCGATCTGTCATTGGATAAAAAGGACAATTAGTTTAAGAGATACAGTACACAGTGGGAACAAATGAGACACGGTTACCGCACTTATTCCGCTGGCGTCTTCACCATGTTGATACCGCGCTGAAGGATATGCGCTGTTGACGCGGTGTGCTTCGGTTCGTGGTCCTGGTAGAAGCGGTGACCATCCCGAAACTCGCGTGTGATGTATTCCTCTATCTCAGGCACAATTTTGTCTTGGAAGAAAGCTTTATTCATGATTCCTATAACAAGAAAAGAAAAGTGCTCAAAAACTGCACAATAGTACAGTACAGTGCATAAGGCTACACTAGTACAGTGCATAAGGCTACATTATATTTGATATATTTTACCTTCAAAGATGACAATGCATCCTGGTCCACGCCTAGAGATGGCACCCCACACATGCATCTTCACGGGGTGTTTTGGCCGCGGCTTCATAAATATGTGACCTTTTTTGTGGAATGCAAAGGTGGCAAATCTCTTCAGCGATACAGTAGACTCGTCAGTGAAGATGCAATCCTGGAAAGTTTCCCCACTGTCGATCCATGCCTGGGCCTGGACCACTCTTTTGATTTTGTTTACGTTTCTTATCATGGGGTACGCTCTGTAATGACAAGGAATAAATAATTTTAGCGGTACAGTTTCCTAAACAACACTTTTACCTCCTGTACTGTCCAGTACTAACCTCACACGTCCATATTTCCATCCAATGCTGCGTCTCATCTTCTTTATGCTGGTCTCGGATACAGTGAGATTGTGATTTTCCTGCAGAGTGTATTTGACCCTTAATGCAGTCTTCTCATCATTCTCCTCACTTATTTTGTCCACCAGAAGAGTTGTCTCCCTACAATGTCAAGAAAAACAATCCGGTAAGTTACAGTGCAGTAGGCCACAAGCACAGCATTACAGTATTATAGCACAGTTCTACAGTATCAATATGCAGCAATATAAAAAATATATATACTGTTGTAATATAAATATAAATTGAAATAACTAAAATATTAGATACAGTAGATCTACAGTACACAATATATTGTTCTACAGTATTAATATGCAGCAATATAAAAAATATATATACTGTTGTAATATAAATAAATCGAAATAACAAAAATATTAGATACAGTAGATCTACAGTACACAATATATTGTTCTATTAATATGCAGCGATATCAAAAATATATATACTGTTGTAATATAAATATAAAAAATATATATACTGTTGTAATATAAATCTACCGAAATAACAAAAATATTAGATACAGTAGATCTACAGTACAATATTTTATATAAAAAAAAATTAAGTTCTATAAATATACTTACGCGTTAGTTACCCTTGGTGCCCTTTTGCGTTCTCTGTTTTTTCCGTGTGCATGATAGCTCATGGTGGTTGCTGGCACAACGATGCCAGAAGTAGCTAACCAGCGTTGGATAGCAGCAATTCAGTGTCCGCTCGTGTACATCTCCTTAATTAGCATGCTGAGCTCCTTGGAAATCTTTTTAACGGGCATTGCTGCGAGTAGAAAGAAATACAAACACAAGAATGTATATTCGATGTTTAGTCGGTTTATTCAATGTGCAGTGAATCCACAAAATGGATGGTGTATTTATACGGTAATGACTCACATTAGAGTACGCCAACTTTCAACACCTGTACCTCGTCGCCATTCATAAAAGGTTACACACTTTGCATAGCCCACCACTCGATCTTTATCTGAACTTTCCCTTGTCCAGATACTGCATTGTGCCATCTGCTTCCATGGATCAACCCCGATTCTATGGACGCAGGAACCCACTCGCCTCTGCCATGCCTGTCATGCAGAAAAAGCGAAAGGCGGTTGCCGTTTCCACGCCAAGGCCAAAGCGACAGGCTAAGGCCAATAAAGAAAACATTCTGCTGACCCCAAAGGCTAATGTTTTAATAGACGTCAGCCTTTTTATGTCAAGAAGAAATACGGTTATGTACACTCAACGCAAAACAAATGGCAGCCAACCCATCGAACCCGCAGACCACTTCCTCCCATACGCTTCGACTACTCTGCCGCCGCTGTCCCGGAAATCTTCAGCCTGTCTTATCCACTACTTGTCCTCGACGCTGCCGCCGCTCTCCCGGAAACCCACAGGCCATCTACGCCAGTTCTATTCGACGACGCTGCCCTGGTGCCTCTGAAATCCACGGGTCACTTTCTCCTTTGCGCTTAGACGACTCTGCCGCTTCTCGCCTGGAAATCCAGAGGTCACTTTCTCCATTTCTCTTCGACGATGCTGCCGCTTCTCCTCTACCGGATATCCAGAGGTCACCTCCTCCACCCTTCTTCGACGACGCTGCCGCTTCTCTCTTTGGAACCCCCATCTCATCCTCCGTAGCCCCCATCAACCCAGATGTCCACATGCCATGCACAAGAAACAGCTCGTTAGACTGGATGCTGAATGGGAAAAGTGTGGATATCCCTGTGGACTTTATTATGCTGACAAAGATAGATCTGCTCTGGAGACCATGCTAAATATGGAGCAACGGATGCTACATATGGATCAACGGATGCTAAATATAAATCAACGGATGGATCGACGGATGGAGAAGATAGAGGCTGACATAGTGGAGATACATCATTTTCTCGGTGTTTATGCCCGTTTCTGCGACGCCGGACCAGGAGGGTGGCATGGATGTGATGAATGGGAGCATCGACCACCTTCCATCACCAAGCGCACCCCCTCCACCAGAAGATTTAGTGTACATTTATGCCATTGAGGAGGATATGACAACCCCGTCACGACCACGCCAGGAGACAACACAGCGACCAAGAAAGCTTCCTCCCAGACAACCTACCCTCGCCCGCCGCCACAAGCACACCCGCTCACAGAAGAACACCCGCTCCCAGAACCCAACCTACATATGCTTGCATCGATACGGTGCCCGACATCATCCTGCGCGAGCTGCAACCGGCACTCTGGGAGAAGTATAGGGTGATGAGTGCTGGTTTACCCTAGAAGTATGCCATGTTAATTTTTAAGCACCACGTGTCCTACTTGCGGTACTGCGGGTGGGCCTACAGTGTGAACTACGAAGGAAATCGCGAAAAAAAGGCGCTTCCTGAAAATGTAAGAAGGGCTATTGTGGAGGAATTGCGACGCTATTTTTCAATTACAGATCCTTTAATGAAAAGCGTTCGAGACTCCATTAATGGCATTTTGCGCCATACAAGGCATCGGCCCTGAAAGGACAATATGGTGGGTATCGCATTTGCGTGACTGTTCAACTGTTATTTTTTTTTTTGTAAATGTTTTTGTAAATGTTTTGACTTTCTGCACTTTAATAAAGGAGATGTTGCGTTTTTTAAATTTTATGAATAAAGAATTTTTTTTAATTACACCATACTGTTGTGCTGTGCTGTACTGTACATGTTTTGACTCTGTACTTTAATAAAGGAGATGTTGCGTGTTTTAACTTGTATTAATAAAGAAATGTATTTACTTACTGTACACAAGACCTGCACAATTCCAGTCCACGAGGGCCGCAAACAGGCACGGTTTTCAAGGCTGTCCTGAAAACTGTGCCTGTTTGCGGCCATCGAGGACTGGAGTTGCGCAGGCCTGACTGACTGTTCTGTAAATGTTTTGACTTTTTGCATTTAATAAAGGAGATGTTGCGTTTTTTAAATTTTATGAATAAAGATTTTTTTTTAATAACACCATACTGTTGTGCTGACTATAAACCATACTAACATAATTCATGTAGAATAAATGCATACTTTGTATTTTTTGGGGTTTATTATACAGTATATATAAAAAAGTATTGTATACGGTCTGAAAACATCAGCATTCTTTTTCAGGTATTCTATCCTAATCAATAACAATGGCCACTAAACTGTAGACTCTGGTACGTGTTTTTTTTAAATCCGATTCAGCAATTTGCAGGCATTGTTACACAAAGCGATATTATCCATCGAAATCCCACCATTTGCCGTTTTCCGCATGAGATGACAAAGTTTTCTTTTCTGAGGAAAAACAAAAGTACAAGTTTTACTGTAATGGTCAGTCCCCTAAAGAAGTTCCCACAGTCAGCCTCACCAATAATTTTCTCGGGGGGCGTCTTCTGTTCACATGTGCATGCGCCTACCGTCGATGTGATGACACGCATACAGTATGCGTTTCAAGAAGGTTCCAATGCGCATGTGCCTAGCTTTTCACCAATTGTGCAGTATCTGCAGTACATGTACCACATGTATTACTACTGTGAAGCGCTATGTACACTAATGGCGCTATATAAATAAAGACATACAATACAATACAATACAGTAGAAGCCGCTCAGCCAATGATATTGCTTACAGGAGAATCGCTTGACTTTTGAATCGCACTGATATTGATATTTTCAAAATTAAAAAAAAGAATAAAATACGGCAACAATACTCACCATGGAATTTCCCAATCAGCTGGCGCCGAGCCACTGCCAGTCCGGTATTTTGATCATACACGTCGTTGACAGGTGACAGTGGGACTACTACACCTGTAGTCAGCTGATGAGGCTGGCAATCGCTTAGGTACATGCAAGCTTGCTCGAAACTGTACGCGAAATCGGGCTCAGGCTGCAGGTATCTGGGTGTGGACAGACAGCAAGGGTTGTCACTGACGGTCGGCCTGTTATTGGAAGCCGGTGCTGGTGCTGGCGCATTGCTTGCCAGCAACTGACGTTTCTTACTTGGTTTTAACACGACCTTTCGCCTTTTGCCGTCTGCATGATCATAGATACGGGAAAAACACGGTGATACACCCCAATACCCTCCAATAAAATCGGGATCAATACGAAAAAAACATGGATCGCTACATAACTTTTTCCTTATTGCACGCTTCCACACATGAGCATCTGGCGAAAATTTGTAAAAGTCATAGTTTTCGATAAAATACTGATAAATTTGAACAATTGTTGCCATCTTATCATCTGTTGCATTAATCACGGCCCATATTAAATAAGCGTGCGTTCTGTCGGGTTTTTGGAACACGGGCTGCAGTTGTGAAATCATGGCGGAACTCTGGACAATAACCAGACCAGAAACTGTGCTTGTCTTTATTTAATATGAAAAGCCTAAGTTGATACATTATTGTAACTTCTTCCTTCAGTCCCAAGGCCAATTTACAATAGACCACTGTGGTATTTTTTAAAATGAAACACCTGCAAGTCGACACATTACTGAAGCGCATGCGCATTACAATTCATGAATATCTGCCATCTGGCAGATACGCGAAGAATTGCAACCAATTAAATCCGAACCATTATCAATAAACACATCAACCGCGCATCAACCGCGGCTCTTAATGCAACATGAATGCGGAATAAATGCGGTCAGAATGCGGCATGAACGTGGTGAAGTGCGTGGCATTCGGAAAAAAATCCCGGAAAAATGTGATGTCGGAGAATAAAAGGAGCCAAGGCTGTATGTCAAATATTACTCTCCCTTATGGATAAGATATATGTGCACAACTACCACACACCTCGCAGGGCTTACTTCCCCAAAATGATAACCACCACCGTGTCCCACACCATGTCCAGAATATTGTGTACCTCACACAGAGTCCCCAAGAGTCCCACAGTATGTTAAATCCCTTGGTCACTAGTCCCACAGTGTCCCCAAAAGAACCCACCCTTACAGGCGTAATCAGTGCCTGGGTATATACCGGTATGTTGGTGCACTTGTTGACTTTTACCTGCCGGGCACGGCAGCACCCGGTCTGATGAGACTTCACAAAGGATCCGCCGATCCTCTCTCGTACACAGACGTCGTCAGGGTGATCCCACCCAGGTAATGTCTCTGTAGTCTCTTCAGTGAGGCCTGTTCCCAGACCTCTCTTCAGGGAGTTCAGTGTCTGCTGTGTCTGCTGTCTCCCTAGCTATATCTAGATACTACAGGGATCCATTCGCTATGCTAGGGCCTGTCCCTTTAGAAGCCACAATCTAGATTTGACTCTGGGCCTATCTTGGGCCTAGGGGGTATTTGCTGGCCTAGTGCAGAGGCTTACTTGCCCTCTGCACGGACCCTCTATCCCCTACCTCTGCCTGTCACAACACTGCCTGCAGGCTCCCTGTGACACACTTCCTTATCCTGCCTGCAGCACTTCCCCAGCTCCAATTGGCTCCCTGGCATCAGGTGGGACACTTCTAAGGCTCATGGGACTTGTAGTCCTTTCCAAGATCCTTCCCTGATTGGCTAGCGTTCGTGCGCTTTTCCACTGTACTGTACATGCATGACATAGAATGGCCGCCGCTGCTGCTCTGCACATGCGTAAGCTTCTCCAAGATGGCGGCTCCCTTCGCAATCACTGGAGCCCCAGGCGATGCGCTCGCCGTCCCGGCGCACACTGGCATCCTCTTACCGCACGCCCCCTCCCACAGAGCTCCTGACACGCGTGCACGCGCACCCGCGCACCCGCATGCCCACTCGGCAACCCTGTAACTCTCCCAATTGCACCGTGGTAACACCGCAAGGGGGCACAATCTCAGAAGGGAGGGGGTACCTGGCTACAACCATATCATAACACAGCCACAGAATATTACCCAATAGTGGCACCGTCCAGGTGAATGTTTCCAAAGCACGGCAGGTCTGAAAGAACTAGCAGAGTATCACCCCACAATAACACCTCCCTTTCGAGAACCCCAAAGTACTGTCGTGCCTGGGTACTTAACCCCTGAGTGTCCACCAGCAAGTTCCTCCCCAAAGAGTGTGTGTGTGTGTGTGTGTGGGAGGGGGATAGCGCGCTTCCCTGTGTGTTGGGGCCCGTTGGTGCACTTATTAATACCTCCCTAGTCTCAGTCCAGACCAGGACAACAGTAGCAATCTGCAGATCAGCGACGTGTTCCGCGGTGCGGTCTGATGCTTCTCTCTGGGATGGATCCTCAGGCGGATGCCTCTGGAGGGGCTTCATGACTGGAGGGTACCCCTATAAAGAGTCTGTATCACAGATAGCAAACAAAGAGGAAAAGTCCTTGGCGCACTATCAGGTGTAATAAACCTGATGGGTATGTTCCCAGTTCTCTGAATAAAGGAACAGTTCGTAGATCTCACAGATGATCTTTCAGAAATTCTTTGCTGGTGAATGTAAATCTGAAATCAGACAAGACAAAGGAACCATTGCACAGTACTCTCTGATATTGGAGATCACACCCACACAGCTGCTAACTACTTACATGAAAGTAGATAGTAAGAGGCCTTGAAAGGTATCTTTAGCTGGTGCTCTGGTGTTCTGCGATTGGAAAGCGGTGTGTCTTCAGGTGTTGATAGTTGCCCTCTCCACAAGGATCAATCGCAGTCATGGGATATATATAAAACAATAAAAATGCCAATCGTGTAGTACCGTAACAAAATTTAATAAAACAATTAAGATCAACAGCAAATGCACTCACATGCTATACGACCTTGCAAACGGATTACAACGTGCCGTCTGCAGGCTTGAGGAGCTGGTTGCACGGTGCGAATGGAGGCTAGGTCTCGCATTTAACTCCTAATCGCGGCCGCGACTCAGAGCGCCAGGTCCACCTCAGATGACGTCACTAAAACACTTCCGCTTCTCTCCTCAGCAGTCTCACTCACGCAGTAATACGTGCAGTCTAAGCTCCACCCTACGCGCGTTTCGTGACTAATGACATCACTTCCTCAGGGGTAATGGAGCAATAGTGAATGTATGCACTATTTAAGCACATAGAGAACCAGTCCCGGGGCCCTCATTGGATGGTTGAATCTTAAAGGGACCAGCTGACTATAAAACAATTAAAATAACAATAATGGTGGGAATTATGATGCTGGGCTATGCCAAGGACGAAAACACCCTCCCACATACATAATAATCATATAAATTATACAATGTCTATAAAATACAGGATGTATAAAATTACACAAAAAACATAAATAATTATCAGTACTGATCGCTTGGATGAACTAGGAACTAGTAATCAAATCCAACTTAGACTGATTTAAAGAGACCGTGATGTTGGCGGAAAAAAGAAGAAAAGAACAGAGGATGCAGAGGAAAATTCCATTCTAGAGGGGCAAGAAACCCTAATTTCTTGAAATATACACCAGGCTAACTATCTTGCAAGAAAGATGCTAGGTCGAATTCTATGTTAAGACCTCCTGGGGTCAGTGTTCTTAGGGTATAAATCCAATAGCTTTCTCGCCTTGATATTAAATTTATCTAATCATTCTCTCTCCAATTCTGTTTGGGGCAATCAATGCCCTTACAAATTAATCCCTCTGGATTTTGGTTGTGCGTGATTTTGAAGTGGTTTGAGACACTATGTGTCTCTAAGCCTCTTTTTATATTGTAAATGTGTTCTGCAAAGCGTCGCTTCAACGGTCTACCTGTTCGCCCTACATACTGTAGCCCACAAGGGCATTCTAACAGATAGACCGTGAATGAACTCCCGCAGTTAATGAATGATTTGATTGGAAATATAGCCCCTGTGATGTTAAATTTAAAATCTCTACATCTGGAGCTATACTTGCAACCAATACATTTATTGCATGTGAAAAAAACATTTAGTTCTTTCAGCCAAGTTGTATTATGTTCTTTGGCTATATTTAATGGGCAACTGGTAGATAGCTGTAATTTGAGGTTATCTGCCTTTTTAAATACTTTTTGTGGACACTTTGGTAGTATCGTACTAAGTAGTGTATCACCTTGCAGGATCCCCCAATGTTTTTAAATTATTTGTGTTATTTTGGGAGCCATGCCATTATATTTAGTAATAAATGGGATGAATTCAACAGTTGCAGGTGATGTACTGTTTTTATTTTTATTCATAAGTATAAGATCTTCTCTTTTGATATTTCTCACGGTTTCTAATGCCCTCGTCACCTTTGTGTAACTATATTCCCTGTCCATAAATGTATCCCTTAAGTCATAAGCTTGTGTATTAAACACTTCTATTTGTTAGCCTTTAGGTATATTATTAATCCATCTTGGATTATGATGACTTGATGCTAAAAGGTAAGTATTGGCATCCAACTTTTTTATAAAAGGTTTTAGTTTCAATAGATCCTTTCTCTATAAATAGGGTTAGGTCTAGGAAATCAATAGTTAATGGACTGGAATTAAAAGTAAATTTAAGATTCAAGTTGTTGGTGTTAAGGTATTGTTGAAATTTCACTAGATCTTCCTCGTCCCCCCCCCCCCCCAGATACACAGCACATCGTCAATATAACGTTTCCATAGCACCAGGTCCGCCTCGAATGGGTTGCGGGACAGGATATGATCCTCCTCCCACATACCCATAAAAATGTTAGCATAACTAGGGGCGAACCTGGAGCCCATGGCAGTGCCGCATATCTGGAGGAAGAAACGGTTATCATAATTGAAGAAATTGTGAGTGAGAATATATCTTATTCCTTCTAGTACAAATTTTTTAAATTCTGACCCTAGGCTATCATCATGGTCTAGTACCTTCCTAATCGCCTCGATACCCAACTCATAGTCTATGACAGTATACAATGAGGTCACGTCACACGTGACCCATGTATAGTGATCCTCCCATTTTACATCTTTAATGATATTAAGAACATGAGTGGTATTGCAGAGATACTGCACCGACACACTTTATTCGAGCAAATACCCGGTATGTACCTGGCAGATACCTGGAATAAGCCACTCCTAACCTCTGACAAGCCCCGTTGCATTTGCCTTCCCAGCCTGGGTTCATGCCTGGCTGATGGGCGGCTGATCTGTTAAATGATAATGATTAGGATTTAATAGGCTGCAATGCTTCGCGTGTCTACCAGATGGCATAAATTCATGAATTGTAATGCAGTTTATATATATATACTGTGCAGTATTGCAGCCAGCCGGAATAAAATGCTTCAATCCCTGCTTGGAAAATAACTCAATGTACTCGGGTAGAAAACAGTCACAAACCTCAATACACCCGGGTATACCCGAATTCGTGGGACTAGCCAAGCTCGAATAAAGTGTGTCGCCAGTGTACGAGGGTATGTGAGCAACATATTTTTGTAGAGTAAAGTCTATGAATTGGGATAGATTGGATGACAGTGATTTAATCCCAGATATGATCGGGCGGCTGGGCGGAATAAAGTTGAAAATTGGAATCTTAGGTTATTGAACATCCAAGAACTCCAATTCTCCCTTGGTGATAACTCCATCTGTGAAACCTTTTTGTAGAAATTCATTCAATATATTTTTTAAGCTAACAGATGGATTGTAATCTAGTTTTTGGTAGGTATCTAGATCGCTCAGAATCCTCATGGATTCGTTCCTATAATAGGACGAATCCACGATGACAATCCCCCCCTCCCTTATCTGCGGACTTTATTACGATTTGAGTATTACTCTCCAATCCTTTAATGGCTTCCTTCTCCAATCTGCTTAAATTATGATTTATGAATTTAAACTCATTGGTTGCTTTTTCCATATCCTTAATCACTAATTCAGTGAAGGTGTCTAGAAAGTTGCCCTTTACATGTTTTGGATAAAAAACAGAGGGTTTTTTGAATTGTGTTCTTGGAGTGGGATTATTACCAATTATAGTATTATCCTGCTGGATTGCTCCCCTATTGACTGCATCTTTCATGAAGTACTTTTTTAGAGTGAGACGTCTCACAAATTTATGAGTGTCAATATATAAGTTAAACATATAGGTCCCTGTGAGGGAGCAAAATGTAAACCCTTTGATAGGACCTTATCTTCAACCGCAGTGGTTTGATAACCCCTGATGTTGAATACATTACTGGCCCCTACCGTTGGTTCCCTTGTTCTTGCTTTTTTCTCTTTCCTTCTTCCTCCTCTTTTTCCTCTGAATCCTCTGTTCTTTTCCGCCTTGTGAAGCGAGGTGTGCCTTGCCTCCCTATGAGATTTTCTGTCTCGCTGTTCCTCCTTGGAAGGAAGTAGTACTCCCTGTCGTGATCTAAAAAAGACGAAGGAAATTGATTGGTTTCATGATTCATTGGTGGTGCATTGTATTGTCTAAATTCATTATTTGGTCTAAATACATTATTTTCATGACCCCTATGCCCATCATGGTAATAGTCGCGGTGGTCATATCTACCATGGCCATCTAGATAGCCACCGTAAGGTGGACCATGATGTCTATGGTAATCACTTCTTAATGGAACTTGTGGTCTAGTACCAAAATAAGGGCGAGATTGTGCCACCATCTTTTTATTTGACACTTTAGTTGTTTTACTTGTGTCTTTTTTATATCTTTTTTAGGTGTAACTACTTTATTTTTAGGGGTAGACTTCTCTTCCAAGCTAGAAGGCTCTTCTGTGATTAAGACTTTCTTTTCTGATTTCCAGTATCTTTGCTTATTTTGTTCATAATCCTTTCTGTCTCTTATAAACTTTTTTTGTTTGGAATTAATAACTTCCTTTTATAATTTTTCTATTCTCTGTGTGATCTTTTCATCTAGTGTTTTATACTCTTTGAGTTCAGAGAATATCCCTAGTTTCTCTTGAATTTCTAGAATCTCTTTATCAAGAATATCTAGGGATTTAGTCCTATATTGGATTGATAATTTAATCAATCCAAAGGAACATGTATGAAGGATGTAATTCCACTTCTTTAGGAACTCCTCGTTCTCGGTTTCTAATGTTGGTATTTTAAGGATCCTAAGCCCTCTTGGTATCCTTTTGTGTTCAATATATTTCTTAAGTGCTACAACTTTCCAAATTTGCCCCATTTCTTGTGTGAGGAGTTTTTCTTGTGTCTAATTTTCAGTGTCTACATCTATGTTCTCAACCTCTGCCTCATCAGCTAAAATGGTTTCTAGATTGCAACTGCGAAGTGCACGATTAGAAAAAAGTGACATATTGAATTAGTGAAATGGTTGGCAGCTGATATGGTGAAAATGGAAAACAATAGTGAAGGTAAAGAGAACCTAAAACATATACTAAGCCTCTGTTTTTTATCCAAAACAGGTAAAGGGCAACTTTCTAGACACCTTCACTGAATTAGTGATTAAGAATATGGAAAAAGCAACCAATGAGTTTAAATTCAAAAATCTTAATTTAAGCAGAATGGAGAAGGAAGCCATTAAAGGATTGGAGAGTAATACTCAAATCGTGATAAAGTCCGCAGATAAGGGAGGGGGGATTGCCATCATGGATTCGTCCTATTATAGGAACGAATCCATGAGGATTCTGAGCGATCTAGATACCTACCAAAAACTAGATTACAATCCATCTGTGTAACGCTCGGCCTGCCCACAAGCCAGACGAGACCCCAGGACTGAGGCGGAAAGGGTAAAACCACACACCTAGCAGCAAACGGGGGCATGGCCGGAGTGTGGAAGTAGCGTAGGTTGTCCGGGTAATTAGAATGTAAATGATACCGTACTTGACAGCTCCGGCGTAGAAGGGTTAAATTCGTATGCCAAGGGTCGTGGGTTGGAGAAGGCAGCTTAATCGATTGTCCGTAAGCCTGGGTCGTGGAGTGGAGAGAGCAGCGTAGTAGATTGTCCGTGTGCCGTGTCCAAGGGTTGTAGAAGTTTGCAGCGTAGAAAGTCCAAAACGAGGTCCAAAGGGTTCCAGAGAGCAGTGTAGTAGAGTCCAAGGCAAAAGGTAAAATTACAAGGAGGTCAGCAGAAATTCCAGGGACAGGAGCAAGCACTGAAAAGACAAGAGAGGCCAGGCAACAGCAGGCAGCACCAAGGTACAGAAGCTATGCAAAGCAGAGAGGAAATGGTGAAAAGGGATTATATAGGGGGCTGGGACCAATCAGAGAAAGGGGAGTGACAGAGGAGTGACAGAAGGACCTAATAGGAGAGCAGAGTGTGAAAGTTTGGGACCAATGGGAGTGAGGGGAGGAACAGAGGTACGACCCAGATAGAGGAGAATTGCTAGAAGCTAAGGGAGTGATCAGAGTAAGGGGAGGAGCGGAGGGACGGACAAGGGAAGGGACAGAAAGGGAAGGAGGACCTGAGAGGCAAAGCTGATGGGGAAGGGGCGTGCAGGGCATTTGCGTCACGTCCAAGGAGGCGGAGAATGGGAGAGGCTCACCGGAGGGTCCAGGAGCAGACAGAAGAAGGGGAGGAGCAGAGGGACGGACAGGGGAAGGGTCAGGTAAGGAAGGAGAACTGGGGAGGCGGAGCTGACGGGACCGGGACGGAGACACGCAAGGAGCGTGCGCCACGTCAGCAGAGGCGGAGTCAGGTGCGTGCGCGCCTGTAGGGCTGGAGGTGCGGGGACAGTAGCCAGTAGCGGGGAATGCCGCCAGGGAGCCTGAATGGCATGTGAAAAAGGTAAGGATGCACTGGACGCGGGTATACCTGCAGCGCTGATCCTTACAGTACCCCCCTGTGACAGGGTAAATAAAAGCCCCCAGCTATATGCCTGGCAGACATATGTTTAGTCTGCAGTGCAGCAGTGACGAGGTTAACTTCAGCTGGGAACCTCAGGACAATTAGTTGGATCCCAGCTGCCTTATCAAGGTGTGTTAAATACCCCAGGCTGTAGACACATGCAGCCTAGCTGGACAGGAGTGAAGTACTGAAGTAGATTACTGCTATAAGGTCTGTCTTTTTGTATGCTGTCTGAAGCAGGGAAATACCCTGGAACTCTGGAGAGAGAACAGCTTGGTTTAAGGTCTGTTTTGCAAAGTGCATTTGTTATGAACTGTTGTGTTTGCCATGCTGAAGATAAGCTATTTTGGTTGCCATGCTGAAAACAAGGACTTTTGTTTTTTTCTGCTGAAGTGAAGCGATTTTTGTTTTGTGTGCGGTTTGTTTTTAAGGCTAAATAAATAAGCATTGTCAAGAGACCCCGCGTGTGTACTTGCATGTACCCTGCAACACCCCCCCTCGAGGGTCGGACTCCGGACGAACCAACCACGGTTTGAGGGGACATTTTTGGTGGAAACGTCTGAGTAGGGAAGGAGCACGAACATCCGTATGTGAAACGATCCTGCGGTCCGTATCCCTTCCAGTGGACCAAAAATTGGAGTTTGCCCCTGGAGATATGAGAGTCAATGATAGAGTGAATTTCAAAGTCCTGTTGTCCAGGTACAATGGGAGGAGGTCGAAGGGAGGGATGAGCGAACCGTTTGCCTTGAATAAAAGGTTTCAAAAGGGAAACGTGGAAGACGGGTGAAATCTTCATAGAGGGTGGCAGTTGAAGTTGATAGGCCACAGGGTTAATCTGTCTCAGAATAGAAAAAGGGCTCAGGAACCTGGGAGACAATTTAGGGGTTGGGGCCTTCAATTTGATATTTTTTGAAGAATGCCAGACCTTCTCTCCAGGGATGAACTTATGGCCCTCCTGACGGAGCCTATCTGCTTGTTTCTTTTGCCTTAACACAGATTTTTGAAGAACTGTTTGAATCCTTTTCCATGACTCCTGTAAGGAAGATACCCTCTCATCTGCTGCCGGAACTCCGGACCTGGAAGGATGCATGGGAAGACGAGTAGGGTGAAATCCGTAGTTTATAAAAAAACGGTGATTCTTGGGTAGACTCGTTTTTGAGAGAGTTGATCGCGAATTCAGCCCAAGGGAGTAACTCAGCCAAATTATCCTGAGAGTCAGAAGAAAAACAACGCAAATACTGTTACAGAGACTGATTCATACGTTCGGTCTGCCCATTTGTTTGGGGGTGGTAGCCTGAGGACAAAAGAAGGGTAATGCCCAACCTCTGGGAAAATGCACACCAGAATTTGGAAACAAATTGCGTACCCCGATCTGAAACAATGAACCACAGGACACCATGAATACGGAAGATTTCCTTAACAAAAATGTCGGCCAAAGTACTGGAATTGGGTAGGCCCTTGGGAAAAAAATGAGCTTGCTTAGAGAATCTGTCGACAATTATAAGAATGGTAGTCATGCCATTAGACGGGGAAGATCCACGATGAAGTCCATAGAAATGTGGCTCCACGGACGATCCAGGACCAGAAGAGGTTGAAGAAGGCCGGAAGAATTTTGACGGACAACAGATTTATTTTGTGCATAATACCGCTGTGGATGGAGCAGACACTCCTTCTTGAGAGGATCTCCATAGAACAGGAACCTCGGCCGTCCAATTGATGATGGGATTGTGTAATTGCAGCCATGGTAAGCCCAGGATGATATGAACCGAAGGAGAGTGAATGACATTAAAAGAGATCATTTCAAAATGTCCATCATCCATAGAGAGTTCTAGAGGAAGTGTCTCCAAGGTAATAAAGGCTGGCTGCAGGGGTCAACCATCAATCACCTCTAATCTGACCGGAAAGGCCTTCTCTCGGAGAGGAATGTTATGCCGAGTAGCAAACGCCTGGTTTATGAAATTTCCTCCGGAACCGGAATCAAGGAAGGCCTGAGCAGAGGTCTGGATATTCGCGTGCTTAAGGAGTACCATCAATAGGAGATGTTTAGGAAGACGCTGTGAGGGAAGAGAGGAAGCAGAGATGGTACCCAGTGAGATTCCCTCGTACTTCACTGGGCGTTGGCATTTCCCGGCTTCGAAGGTCAGCATGGTAGGATGTGCCCAGGAGAACCACAATAGAAGCACAGACCCTCATTCCTCCGACGTAGTCGCTCTGTAGAAGGGAGGTGCTGTGTGCCCAGTTGAATGGGTTCCGGAGCTTCCAGTGTGGGCAGTACAGTAAGAGGAGATCTGGAATTAGAATACAAAGAAGTAGCAGTACGAAGACGTTGACGTTCAGCCCGCCTCTCCAGAAGTCTTTATCCACCCGAACGCACAGAGCGATCAGGGCCTCTAGGGAGGAGGGCCTCTCACGAGCCACCACTTCGTCCTTTAGGGTTTCCGAAAGCCCCTGCCAGAAGGTGGCAGAGAGAGCCCCATCGTTCCAGTCCGTCTCTGCTGCGATAGTCTGGAACTCCAGAGCATAACGTGCCACTGATCTCCGACCCTGCGAAATATGGAACAAGGATGATGCCGCCATATCACTGCGTCCAGGAGTGTCAAACACTAAGCGAAATTCTCTTTTGAAATTGGCAAAATTGTAAGTGAGTTCGGGTTTCAGTTCCCAGATTTGTGAGGCCCAGGCTAAGGCGTCTCCGGTGAGGAGGGAATACACATACAGTAGGCTAACTTAGTACGATCCGTGGGGAAGCGAGAAGGTGACAGCTCAAATTGTATCTCGCTCTAGTTCAAGAAATCGCGGCATGCAAGCGGATCTCCCGCGTATTTACTGGGGGTAGGTATCCGCAAGTCTGAGGGGCCTGATCCTTCACGGGATACTATAGAGGAGGAAGTGGGGACATTGCCCTGGGGAATCTGAAGAGAAAGGGTCTTAACTTGCTGGTTAAGAGAGGAGACTTGGTTGTCCAAAAAATTAAAATGTTTGGAAATGATGGTTAAGGTATCTTCCACCTCAGGGGGGTCTGGGTCTGTTGGGCTCTGCATAATGTAACGCTTGGCCTGCCCACAAGCCAGACGAGACCCCAGGACTGAGGTGGAAAGGGTAAAAACACACACCTAGCAGCAAACGGGGGCAAGGCTGGAGTGTGGAAGTAGCGTAGGTGGTCCGGGTAACTAGAATGTAAATGATACCGTACTTGACAGCTCCGGCGTAGAAGGGTTAAGTTCGTATGCCAAGGGTCGTGGAGTGTAGAGAGCAGCGTAGTAGATTGTCCGTGTGCCGTGTCCAAGGGTTGTAGAAGTCTGCAGCGTAGAAAGTCCAAAGCAAGGTCCAAAGGGTTCCAGAGAGCAGTGTAGTAGAGTCCAAAGCAAAAGGTCAAATCCAGGGAGGTTAGCAGAAATTCCAGGGACAGGAGCAAGCGCTGAAAAGACAAGAGAGGCCAAGCAACAGCAGACAGCACCAAGGTACAGAAGCTATGCAGGGCAAAGAGGAAATGGTGAAGGGGGATTATATAGGGGATGGGACCAATCAGAGAAAGGGGAGTGACGGAGGAGCGGCCCGAAGAAGGACTTAATAGGATAGCAGAGTGTGAAAGTTTGGGAGTGAGGGGAGGAACAGAGGAGTGACCTAGGTAAGACCCAGATAGAGGAGAATTGCTAGAGGCTAAGGGAGTGATCAGAGTAAGGGGAGGAGCGGAGGGACGGACAAGGGAAGGGACAGAAAGGGAAGGAGGACCTGAGAGGCAAAGCTGATGGGGAAGGGGCGTGCAGGGCATGTGCGTCACGTCCGAGGAGGCAGACAATGGGAGAGGCGCACCGGAGGGTCCAGGATCAGACAGAAGAAGGGGAGGAGCAGAGGGACGGACAGGGGAAGGGTCAGGTAAGGAAGGATGGGGAGGCGGAGCTGACGGGATCGGGATGGAGACACGCAGGAGCGTGCGCCACGTCAGCAGAGGCGGAGTCAGGTGCCCGGCACCAACTAATATCGGCTTGGGTGCGCGCGCCCGCCCATAGGGCAGACGCGCGTGGGCTGGAGGCGGGGGGACAGCAGCCAGGAGCGGGGAATGCCGCCGGGGAGCCTGAACCGCCTGTGAAAAAGGTAAGGATGTGCTGGACGTGGGTATACCCGCAGCACGGATCCTTACAATCTGTTAGCTTCAAAAAATATATTGAATGAATATCTACAAAAAGGTTTCACAGATGGAGTTATCACCAAGGGAGAATTGGAGTTCTTGGATGTTAAACAACCTAGGATTCCAATTTTCTACTTCATTCCAAAGATACATAAGGATCTTTGGAATCCACCCGGCCGCCCGATCATATCTGGGATTAAATCACTATCATCCAATATATCCCAATTCATAGACTTCACTCTACAAAAATATGTTGCTCAGATACACTCGTATTTCCGCAATACCACTCATGTTCTTAATATCATTAAAGATGTAAAATGGGAGGATCACTATACATGGGTCACGTGCGACGTGACCTCATTGTATACTGTCATAGACTATGAGTTTGGTATCGAGGCGATTAGGAGGGTACTAGACCATGATGATAGCCTAGGGTCAGAATTTAAAAAATTTGTACTAGAAGGAATAAGATATATTCTCACTCACAATTTCTTCAATTATGATAACAGTTTCTTCCTCCAGATATGCGGCACTGCCATGGGCACCAGGTACGCCCCTAGTTATGCTAACATTTTTATGGGTATGTGGGAGGAGGATTATATCCTGTCCCGCAACCCATTCGAGGCGGACCTGGTGCTATGGAAACGTTATATTGACGATGTGCTGTGTATCTGGGGGGGGGGGGGAAACGAGGAAGATCTAGTGAAGTTTCAACAATGGTTGGCAAGGGGGTCTGCCAGCAAATGAATGCAGCAGAAAAAACTCTGCTCAAGCACTGGGAGGGAAGGAAACGCCAAAAAGTGGATAAGGGTGGTGCTCACAGGGAATGAGGTATTGACAGGTAAAGAGAGAGGAAAGAGTCCCTATTGTGTGGCACTAGAAAGAATACACCCTAATTAAAACTTAAATTTTATTGTGGATTGGATTAAAATAAACTGTTTGGAAGAACCACATACATAGAACAAACACAAAATATATTTATTAAAAGACGGGGAGGTGTGGTAGGGTGTTTAATGGGGATATTATATATATTCCCTCTTAATTAAACCTTAGTAAACCCTAATCCTGGGTGGTTTCTAACAATGTATCTCAAAAACCCCCGATGAAGCTAGTTACGGTGAAACGTACGTAGGGTATGTCTGACGTCACCGTCACGTGACGTCGGCTCATCGGTGAGGTGTGGGCTATACTTTGTCTTAGTGCTTCGTAGACTGCGTCCATGGGCAGCAAAAGCACTCAGACCCTAGGGTCAGTCTCTCAGGTATCTCTATATAATATTTATGTACAGTCTGTGTGCAGTTTTATTCATTGAGGTGCTAAAAGTTTGTCTCAGCTCCGGTAATTGCCAAACACAGCTCTGCTTGGCATTTCATATACAGACCTGCATCCAACTTGCATATACCCCACTGCTACAAGGGGCTCTGAGGTGCTTAAGTTTGTCTCAGTTCCGGTAACAGTCAAGCACAGCTCTGCCTGGCATCTCACATACAGACCTGCATCCAACTGCATATACCCCATTGCTACAAGGGGTTCCCTTACATTTTGGTATCCATGTAATGCTAATAGCAGATTATATGCAGTTCAAGGTACCTATTGCTACTTCATATCAGTTAGCATTAAGTGCAACCTTGTTCTCTATCCAACAGACAGGCCTGCATCTCACTGCACATACCCCACTGCTATAAGGGTTTTTTGAGATACATTGAGACCACCCAGGATTAGGGTTTACTAAGGTTTAATTAAGAGGGAATATATATAATATCCCCATTAAACACCCTACCACACCTCCCCGTCTTTTAATAAATATATTTTGTGTTTGTTCTATGTATGTGGTTCTTCCAAACAGTTTATTTTAATCCAATCCACAATAAAATGTAAATTTTAATTAGGGTGTATTCTCTCTAGTGCCACACAATAGGGACTCTTTCCTTTCTCTCTACCTGGAAATTTGAACAATACCTTAAAGACCAACAACTTGAATCTTAAATTTACTTTTAATTCCAGTCCATTAACTATTGATTTCCTAGACCTAACCCTATTTATAGAGAAAGGATCTATTGAAACTAAAACCTTTTATAAAAAGGTGGATGCCAAGTCATTAAGTCATCATAATCCAAGATGGATTAATAATAAACTTAAAGGCCAGTTTCTAAGAACGAAACGTAACTGCTCACAAATAGAAGTGTTTAATACACAAGCTGATGACTTAAGGGATACATTTATGGACAGGTAATATAGTTACACAAAGGTGACTAGGGCATTAGAAACAGTGAGAAATATCAAAAGAGAAGATCTGATACTTATGAATAAAAATAAAAACAGTACATCACCTGCAGCTGTTGAATTCATCCCATTTATTACTAAATATAATGGCATGGCACCCAAAATAACACAAATAATTAAAAAACTTTGGGGGATCCTGCAAGGTGATACACTACTTAGTACAATACTACCAAAGTGTCTGCAAATAGTATTTAAAAAGGCAGATAACCTCAAATTACAGCTATCTACCAGTTGCCCATTAAATATAGCCAAAGAACATAATACAACTTGGCTAAAAGAACTAAATGGTTTATTCACATGCAATAAATGTATTGGTTGCAAGTATAGCTCCAGATGTAGAGATTTTAAATCTAACGTCACAGGGGCTATATTTCCAATCAAATCATTCATTAACTGCAGGAGTTCATTCACGGTCTATCTGTTAGAATGCCCTTGTGGGCTACAGTATGTAGGGCGAACAGGTAGACCATTGAAGCGACGCTTTGCAGAACACATTTACAATATAAAAAGAGGTTTAGAGACACATAGTGTCTCAAACCACTTCAAAATCAGGCACAACCAAAATCCAGAGGGATTAATTTGTAAGGGCATTGATTGCCCCAAACAGAATTGGAGAGAGGGAGATAAGATAAATTTAATATCAAGGCGAGAAAGCTATTGGATTTATACCCTAAGAACACTGACCCCAGGAGGTCTTAACATAGAATTCGACCTAGCATCTTTCTTGCAAGATAGTTAGCCTGGTGTATATTTCAAGAAATTAGGGTTTCTTGCCCCTCTAGAATGGAATTTTCCTCTGCATCCTCTGTTCTTTTCTTCTTTTTTCCGCCAACATCACAGTCTCTTTAAATCAGTCTAAGTTGGATTTGATTACTAGTTCCTAGTTCATCCAAGCGATCAGTATTGATAATTATTTATGTTTTTTGTGTAATTTTATACATCCTGTATTTTATAGACATTGTATAATTTGTATGATTATTATGTATGTGGGAGGGTGTTTTCGTCCTTGGCATGGCCCAGTGTTATAATTCCCACCATTATTGTTAGTTTAATTGTTTTATAGTCAGCTGGTCCCTTTAAGATTCAACCATCCAATGAGGGCCCCGAAACTGGTTCTCTATGTGCTTAAATAGCGCATACATTCACTATTGCTCCATTACCCCTGAGGAAGTGATGTCATTAGTCACAAAACGCGCGTAGGGTGGAGCTTCTAGGAAATCCAAAGATTGCAGCGGAGCACAGCTGAAGGAGGGGACCAGTACCAAAAATGTAGGTTAAAAATACATATTTATTGAAACATGGTGTAGAGGGGGAAAAACAAACACACTCTGACGCGTTTCAGGCTAGAACGCCCTTTATCAAAGAGTACAATCGCGTCTCACATACTCGCAGTTTTAAAGGGGATTCCCCGCCCACAAATCTCACTGATGTCGCGCGATTTTGGTGCGAAACTCCAGGTTCAACTCTATTGGTGAATCCGGCTCCCAATCAGAGCTCTAGGTTCAGAAGGTGCGTCTAATGCGGGCGAGGCTTCCCGTTTGACTGCGAAAACGGGCAAAAATGTAAACAAACATACTATCAATACTAAACAAACAAATACTATCAATACTAAACAAACAAACACTTAACATATATATTTATAAATTCGCAACTTGGTTCCTATTATGGATGAAGATCAAAGGTGACATAATATAAAGTAAGATGTCTCGATAGTGGTAATACATAAATCACATTGAACATTTGATAAATTCATGATATTTGCTTATAATTTTATACCAATATGTTCAGTGAGCAAGCGCTAGTATGACAGAACAAAACAAACAAGACCTGACATAATCTATAACAGATGAAAATATGCATTATGAGAAAATATGGAATATTAAATAAATAAATTAATTAAATCACTAACATAGAAAAAATATAATGAAATCATTAAGTGAAAAGTGGAGAGGGAAGGACTAAAGAGGAATAGGGATGGAGGGTGGGGGAGGGGGGCGTGGGATGGGGGGTTGGGTGGATGGACAGTTCTATTCTTATATATTTAACAGTAATCATAACAGGCAAAATTGTTAGTTAATATGAACTTAATAATAATAACAATAATAAAGAAAAAAATATCATGTTTGGCTAGTTCAAAAAAATGTTTGAGTTCCCAATCCTGGTTCATGCCCTTGGGGTGCTAGTGTCCCAAGGGCATAAATCCAGTGCATCTCTCTACGGTTGAGTAAAGCTTCCCTATCTCCCCCCCTAATATTAGCATACACATGTTCTATTGCGCTATAGGAAAAGGAGGTAAGTGTTCCAAGGGGGCAGCTGGTAAAGTGGCGTGCGACTGGAAATCTATCATCGCACTTCTTTATACTTCTAATGTGTTCATTGATTAGAACTTTCAATGGCCTGATGGTTCGGCCTACGTATTTACTCCCACAGCCACACCTAAGTAGATATATCACAAAATTGGTGTTACATGTCAAAAATGAGTCAATGCGATAAATTTGATTTGTATGAACATTCCTAATTGACTTAAGTGGTGTGGCATATTTACATGAGCTGCAATTACCCCATTTGTGGAATCCTTTAGGTATTTTATTCTTATTTTTCTTTGTAGAACAAAATAGGCTAGGGGATACATAATTCCCAATTGTTTTTGCTTTTTTAAAAACTATTATAGGGATGGATTTTGTAAACATTTCAAGATCTGTATCCAGTTTTAAAATGGCCCAATGTTTTTGTAGAATAGACCTGATTTGTTCAGCCTGTTTTGAGTATGTTGTTATGAAGAGTGGTAACTGGTCTGTTGCGTCTTTTTGAGTATAAACTCCACCTTTATTCTTGTTGTTAATACGATTTCTATTCTTTAATAAAAGATCTTTTCTGTTTGAGCTTTGAGCTTTGACTGCACGTATTACAGCGTGAGTGAGCCGGCTGAGGAGAGAAGCAGCGGTGTTTTCGTGACGTCATCTGAGGTGGACCTGGCGCTCCGAGTCGCGGCCGCGAGTAGGAGTTAGACGCGAGACCTAGCCTCCATACACACCGCTCAACCAGCTCCTCAAGCCTGCGGACGGCACGTTGTAATCCGTTTGCAAGGTCGTATAGCATGTGAGTGCATTTGCTGTTGTTCTTAATTGTTTTATTAAATTTTGTTATGGCACTACACCATTGGCATTTTTATTATTTTATATATATATCCTTGTGGAGAGGGCAACTATCGCCACCTGAAGACCCTCCGCTTTTCACTCGCATACACCAGAGCACCAGCTAAAGATACCTTTAAAGGCCTCTTACTATCTACTTTCATGTAAGTAGTTAGCAGCTGTGTGGGTCTGATCTCCAATATCAGAGAGTACCGCGCAATGGTTCCTTTGTCTTGTCTGATTTCAGATTTACCTTCACCAGCAAAGAATTTCTGAAAGATCATCTGTGAGATCTACGAACTGTTCCTTTATTCAGAGAACTGGGAACATACCCATCAGGTTTATTACACCTGATAGTGCGCCAAGGACTTTTTCTCTTTGTTTGTTATTTTGTCTCCAGCCTTATGGATAGGCTTGTTGTGTATTCCTAGGCAGCCCCCCCCCCTCATTTACTCTTGGTAACTGTGGGGTCTTTTTGCTACATTGTTTATCCTTGCACAATTAGGGTTAATCAATTCCACAATATTTGTTATCATTACACTGATTTGCATTTATGTTTGTTGAGTATCCCGTTATGTAAATAGGTTGAGTGCTTAGTATATGTTTTAGGTTCTCTTTTCCTTCTCTATCACAGATGTCTGAGTAATCTCCTCTGCAACAGGCTGCACCTCTCAGGCAATGTCCTGGAGCATGTCTCACACTATTGCACAGTGAAAGAGTCCCTATGTACTATGGCCTTTACCTGCAGCATACACATAGGGGTTCTCTACAGTGAGTTAGGGAACTATCTGGGATCTTGGGGCAATTCTGGCCTAGCCCACTGAAGCACTGCTCCCGGGGCCCTACCTGCTCCCTCTCTGTCCAGACCTTGACTGCTCTTCCTGTCCCAGCATGCAGTAAGTATACCTTCTCTTTCCAAGGGAAACCAGTCATCCGATTGGTTGTTGTGGGTCACCTGTGCCATCTCCCTAGGCAGTATGGGAGTTGTAGTCCCCGCGGCTATTCTACTGCATTGCCAACACGTGCGCTCACTACACAGCGCATGCGCGACTCAACAATGGCCACCACAACCTTCTTTGGGCATGCGCGAACCTACACATGTGTGTATATATATATATGTGTGTGTATCTACAATTTTTATTTGCTCATCCACACACTCTGCCGCCTGCGACCAAGTTCTTTTTGTTTTTAAGTGTAGACTTAAAGAATTGGTAGTGACCATGAATTGGTCATCGCCCCCATGTTTTCCCATTCCTTCCCAACAATTCCGCCACCTTTACTGTCTGTATTATGAAGAGAGAAACCTGTTTGAGATGGTGTAAGACTTACACATCGTATTGACATGAAGATAAGGATTTGAGGCCTACTTTAAAAGAAACCTATATATTGCATGTGCTTGTATCTCACTTTTAGTCAGTGAATGCACCATATTACAATTCAGTAGTTCTTAACCCTTTGCGGTCCAATTAATTTACATTAAGTGCGCCAGTAGGTTTAATTTAATTTTCGTAAAAAAAACCATACAGCTTTTTTTTTTGCACACATACTGCACGCGCGCACTCACACTGCGCGCGTACTCACACTGCGCGGGTGGACTCACACTGCGCAGGCGCACTCACTGCACGGGCGCAGGCGCACTCACACTGCGCGGGCACGCACACTCACACTGCATGGGCGCGCGCACACTCACACTGCACGGGTGCACACACTCACACTGCGCGTGCACTCACAATGCATGGTGCGCGCACTCACAGAGCGCGGGCGCGCACACGCACGAGCACACATACAGACACCGCTCACTGCTCACTCTCATTGCTCACTGCACACGCTCATTGCTCACTGCACTTGCTCATTGCTCACTGAACACTGCACACGCTCATTGCTCACTGCACTCGCTCACTGAACACACTCACAGCCCCCTCACACCCCTACCTCCGTGTCAGCTGCTGGGGCTGCCTGCCGGGATCGGTGCAGGGCGGTGGGGAGGGGGTCACTGAAGCTGCCGAGTGCAGGGCTTCAGATCGCGATCAGCTGCTGGGCTTGGGGGAAGGGAGGGGGGTCACTGAAGCTGCCGAGTGCAGGGCTTCAGATCGCGATCAGCTGCTGGGCTTGGGGGGAGGGCGGGGGGTCAGTAATACTGCGTGGAGAATGCCGGGGAAATCCGACATTGGACCTTAAGTACAAAACTATTTTGTCGGATATACTCCGACATTCGACCGGAAAGGGTTAACTCGGCAGGAGGGGCCTGCAATGCAAAGATTTGCAGACCGATCAGGCTACAAAGGAACCTGCAACTTTAAATGTAGTCCTGGAGGGGAGTAGCACAGTTCTGCAGTAAGGTATGTATTAAACATAGAGATGTGCGAATTAAAGTACTTCAAATTACATTTAGCGTTTTTGCTACATTTTTATGCAGTCACACTTGCTCAGTAATGGTCAACATATTAAGAAAATGATAGTTGTGTAAAATGTTGGCATATTTTATAAATGATGACGATAATGTCTTAAAGTGTTGTGTGACCCTGGTCAAGCACTTTTTGCCCCTTATGCATTATGTTGCGATTTGGGGAGTGTGACAAGGAGAAGTTAGGGAATAGTTACAAGATGCACAGATTATAATGAGATGTATTCAATTCTGCACACGTGAATGTTTTCTGCCTTCAATCTGCATTAAAAAAATTGACATTAAGGTGGCGTAACATTTCGGCTTGTAACAATTTGCACCCAGATGAAAGATGAGATTTCTTACATTTGATACAACTTCTCCTAAAAAAATGTGCAATGCATCAACACACACGAATCTTGACTGGTTCGTGATCTTGTGCAAATTAAAAACCTTAACGTAGGCTGTTAAAAAATATTTAGTTGAATAGCTGTAAGATCTGAGTTCGTGTAAATGCATGTGAGAGGTACGTGTCAAATATATGATGAAATTATTCAGGCTCATACATACTGACAAGAGGGTAGTTGGTGTAGATAGAGCACAGCTTCCATACTCCCTGCAATGTGAAGCAGGGAAAACAAAACCAGGCCACTCCGCAGTAGTTTCAAATTTGTATTAGCCAACTAACACATACAGGGAAAAAGGGGACAAATAGAACGCACCTACGCGTTTCGTACAGAGGTACTTTATCAAGGTGAAGCAGGATAAGCAGTGTTAGTTGGCTAATACAAATTTGAAACTACTGCGGAGTGGCCTGGTTTTGTTTTCCCTGCTTCACATTGCAGGGAGTCTGGAAGCTGTGCTCTATCTACACCAACTACCCTCTTGAAACTACCTATGGATGGATTGCACGCTACTGATCCTGAGAGTGCCCCCTGAAGGAGCAGGTAAAGTGCCAATGTGCCTTATTCAAATCCTGCTGTTATGGACATAGTTCCTCTTCATTATACTGTCAGGGTGATTATTGTGTACATCCCGGTGGTTGTCTCAACTGACTCCACTTGTCACTTCCCCTACAGTCATCACGCAGAATTATTGCATTATTGAGGGGCACTCCATCATCGCCGGACCTCCTAATTAAGGATCTTATTAACAATATGTTTAAGGATGCTACCTGCTCAATTTTGAGCACCACATACACCACATTCCTCTCATACATACTGACCTATGGAAGGGAAATGAGGGAGGTCACTAATTGATCTTCCACTGACTTGCACTGGAATGAGGGACGGGATCTTTTAATCGAGAAAGTGAACTTTCAATGATACATAGGGAGCGTTGTCCAGCATATTTTAAGTGATATAATGACCCCCACGTAGTTCTTTTTAACCATAGAAAATTTGAGATTGTCTTGTCTGTACACACTATCTTGGTTTTCTGCCACCGAGCTGTGGGCTTTTAATCCCTTCAGCAGTATGAAAATGAAGTAACTCCAATTTACAGCTGCAACTGACGGTTGTACACTGCTTGCCTTGAAAATTCTGCACTTAAACCCATCCCACGCTGTGAGATTCCTGCAACCAGACTAATGGCCCATCAAATTAACACAGCCGGGGTCCCTGCATTTGAATGGGACTCGCGATGTATGAATCCTACGCACTGCGAGTCCCATTCAAACGCAGGGACCACTGCTGTGTTAATCCGATAGTCCACAGCAGGCTGTAATGGCCCATCTCAGCGGTGCGCGAACTCCCCACGCCTGCGCCCCCCCTACCTGCTCTGCTCCTTCGTCGCGCCCCCTTCCTCTAACTTTGTGTCAAATGACGATGCGAGTCGTTACGTCACGTCATGTGACCCGCGGCGTCATTTGACGTCACGTCTTCATGGCAACGGGCGTAATTTGATGCTGCGTTGTCGTAGAGATGTGTGACGGGAGCCAGGTAAGTACGTTTTACAGAGGCCTTGCGCTCTCAGCGTGGGACCTCTTTAAAAGCCGCGACCTCCCCAGAAAAGTCTTAGGCCCCCCAGTTTGCGCACCGCTGGACTATCTCACGAGTCACTGCAAGATGATCACTGATTTTCCTTGGCAAACCGTCTACAACCAGCAGTTGCATCTGTATGTCAGAGTCCTCTCTCCTAATGTAACTGAGAGGTAACACAAACTATTATAATCCTTGATTGTGTCCTACTGTACATTGGTGACTGTATTAAAGACAGGATAAACTTTTCAATTGTGCCTGCAGGCAGATATCTTTCATTTTGGGATATAATTTAATAGAAGTACATTGAGATTTACTAATAGGGTTTTCAGGTTTCTCTTAATAGCACAGATATCACCTGCCTTTTTGTTCTTCACCAAGCATTTAAAAGGGCAGTCACTTATATGACATAAAGTGTACTAATAAATGACATGTTGAATGTGTTAAATCTTTTTGCCTCTTTTACCAGAATCTGACACCTATACTTATTTGCAAACTATTTACCACGATCCTTTGTAAATATGGTGAGCTTTTATGGAAGGGATTTGATTTCCTCTGGGTACCCCCTTTTGTCAGCTGTGTCACTGTGTGTTCAACAAGAGCTGAGTTCACACAGCCAGAGCCTCCTCTCTTCTCTTCCCCCTTATTTATTGGTTTTCTGATAAAAACTGGGTAAAATAAGAGTAAAGGGGACACTTCAATGACAACCAATTCCCCATTGAGACCCCCCTCCCCCCCCACAAAAGTGGCCTTCAAAGGAACAAAATGATCTACATCATTGCTATAAGCATGGTTACATTCATTTTAAGGCTAACAATTTGAAGTCGTTTTAAAAATATATATTGTTTTTCTGTTCCTTATTTGGGATTTTACCTTTAAAACAATGGAAGTGAGGCATTGCGTAGGACTCCTATTTTGTAGTTTTGATTAATCGTTCAATAAGATTCTGTGAGAATAGTTGGTAAGAGGGGCTCCTGGAGGCTTTTGTGAATACACTTTTAGATGCCAAAATTTGCCCTACCATTTATCTTAGACATCCATGTAAAGCGGGGGCAGGTAAACAAGTCAATGGTTGTGCAAGAATTTTTATGAGTTACAAAAGGTTCTTGTTCTCCTTTTTACTGCTAGAATCTATGCAAACATTGGACAGGTGCTAGCCATCCATTTGATCTTTGAACAATCTACCTTCAAAGTTCAATAATACCTAATTAGCCCATAAACACTTAATCAGCAGGGAGTCTTGGTCATGTAAGCACAGTTTGATAGTTTTAGAAACATCCAATAAAACTGCCAAGGACAAGGGTTGTAAAGTATATAATTGGTTTGCAGTACACATACAGGGTACTCTTCGTGTCTATTAGGGGGTTCCTGTATTAATAAGAGAGTGCTGCAGTAGTATCAAAATTGGAGTGCTTCAATTGAGTTTGAAAGAAAATCACCCTGAATTTGAGGACATGTAAATTATGCTTTTCTCAAATGTATCCTACATTTAAAAAGAAAAACTATTTTCATATATTGTGTACCATTCATTGAGAATAACTTTGATTGGGGTCATTTTATCTCCTGATTATATCGGTAGACCGGACAAAATAGCAGCCCCTTATCCTAATTCCCTACCCTAAAAACCTTAACCCCATACCCTAACTGCTAAAACACTTTAAATTATCTTACTTTATATGCGAAACAGCCGGCGGCGGAGTGGCTGCTACAAAGGGTTCCTCGGCGGCCAAATGCTTGCTGCAACTTGGACGTGGCAAGATATCCGCGTCCGATGGATATATGTACCGGGTCCTAAAAAACACCGGGTCCCTGGGGAAAAAATAAAAATTGCCTAGCTGGGTAGTGTCACGGTAGATCAAGCTTATTAGACTTTTAATTACCGGGATCATTGATTGAGCAAGCAGAGAGCTAAAAATAAATTGCGTTTATTCACCTAATGAACGCACACAACTATGTTACACAAAAATACAGTAAAAAGACACACTTACTTTGGAAACTGGGATAACAAAACAAATCTTTCCTAATTGCAAACACACAGCAAAATATTCCAGGCTACTTCTCCTTCCTGTAGCCTCTTGCTGTTGAATTCTGGTCACATATCCTCTGAGAAATTTAGACGATTTACTCAGACCTGGAACTTCTCACATGGGACTGAATCTCAGGTGAATCACACAAGATGGAACTGATTCATGAAAAACTTGGATGGATCTGATGAATCTAACTTTCTGACTGAGGGCTCAAACCTTTAAAACTCCAAAAGTCTAGCTTTTCAGTCTGCAGCGAATCGCTGTGTGGAAATTTTCTCCCTGGCTAATGGGCATGCTCAGCCAGTAACACAGGTAGCCTGGCAGAAGCTTCAGAACAGTGACTGAGCATGTGCAACAAAACTGTCATCTTCCCCCACCTGTCACCTGTCTTTAGAGTAGTAAGAGAACATGTGCCCGAACCACCATTTTGCCCACTCACTATTCAAACTCCCCCCCCCCCCCCTGGCCCAAATGCCACTACGTCTGGCCTTGACCACATGGACCCTTTGATCTAGGGATACTATTCACACATCTGGTTCCTTGCGTTTTGAACTGACTCTTTTAAGCTGCGAATATTGAGTGCTTATTTAACCTTTTCCTGCTGACAAACAGATCGCACCTCTGGGCCAAATGTCCGTTTGAACGATTTTCCTCAGCCCCCCAACAGGGTCTTTGCATACTAAAGATCCTGTCTAATTTAATGCATAAAGGATAATCCATATCTTAAAACACTGCTGCTTAAAAAATATACTGGATTCCATAACCTATGCTTTTCCACAATTCTGTATTAACATGCACTAAGTCTGATGGGGGGAGAGAGAGTGAAAATCTTAACTGTTGCTACACTTATGAGCCCATTCCTGCTATACTTTAAAATCTAACTTAAACTCTTTTATTCTAACATGAATTAAACATTTTCCTTAACCCCCTCCCCCCAATAAACTCTCCGCTTTATCCTGACCGGGGCTACCACAATTCATACCTTTAACACATGATATGATTTCCCCATGTTAATAAAACAAACTTCCTTTTTTTTAGGAAAATCTGTGCCTCATTTTTACCTTTTCCTGCTCTGTGCTGAAGCAGGATGTCCTAGTGGTGAGTCGCAAGAATGGTTTAAGGATGGGGGTCTGCCTGGAGCACTGGGCTTCCATGTACAGTATCTGAGAATCTCTCTTGATTCCCAGATACATTTCCGGGGTAATTCATAACTTAAGAACCTCGATACATAACCACAATCTATAACAACTTTCTCCAGCAAACCCACCATGAAACTTACCTCCTGAAAATCTCCTGGTCCCAGCACCTCTGGAAACGGTATAACACAAAAAACGGCAATTTTCTCATATTTTGCACATATTTTGCACACAGTCACAGTAATGCATACACAAGGCCCGGGCCCAAGAACTGACACTCTAGGACCCCAAAATACGGGTCAGGGGTAACCAAATGGGCTTGACCTTTATTATAAGCCTTGTTAACTCCGTCACCGCCACAGGTAGGTTTGGAGTACAGCAGCCGGTAGTAGAGGGAGAGGAAGACGACAGCCGCTGGTGGTGGGAGAAGAGGACCATGTGAGCGGAGCAGCTGGGGAGGAGCACACCCCAGCGGTCTGACCCAAAAGTATTCTATGACCTGTTGTCGGCCGCTGCTACTGCACGCTCCTCCGCGGCCGTTCTCCAGTGCCGCTCCTGCTCCGCTCACATGGTCCTCTTCTCCCACCGCCACAGGCTTCCGTCCTTCTCTCCCTCCGTCCCTGCTGCTGTCCTCTGCTGCTGTCCTCTTCTGCTGACCTGCTCCTGCCACTCTTCATCCTGTTCTCCTGATGCCCCGGAGAAAGGGGGGGGGATTGAGGAGGACCACTGAGGGAGCAGAGCCGGATGGAAATACTAGGCACCGGGTCCCAGCTCCCTGGGCCGGGTTCAGGTAATTTCCGGGTAGATTAAATATGACTGAGTACCGGGTATTTTCTGGGTAACTGGTACATCACTAATATATATTATTATCGTTTATTTGTGAAGCGCCAGCATATTCCACAGCTCGGTACAATGCGCTACAGAGTTATGTATATTACAAAAACATGAACAGTTCCATGATTGGTGGTTCCTGGTCAGAGTTGAGGAGACGAGCCCTTTCCCCTGCCCCTCAGCTCCAATGTTGTCTCCCCCCCCTACACAATATCAAGTATCATTACCTATATCAAATTGCAATGTACTGTACTAAGATGACTATTGTACGTCTCCCCTTTTTTCTATTTTTACCCCACTAAATATGCTGAAAAATAAACAGCTCTAAGAAAAAATGAAAAAAAAAAAACAAACGGTTACATTGAGGGGAGGACAAACGTGCACAAACAGATACAAAGAGGTAATGATGGCCCTGCTAGTGAGAGCTTACACTCTAGATGGAATGAGGGACAATGTTGAAACAAGAAGGTAAGGTGATATGGTGCTCATTGTAGGATAAGGTGTGGCTCAGGTTAGAATATGGCCCAGTCGGACATCTGAAGCAATTAAGGTTTTGTGTGGGTGGTGTTTGGCTCAGGCAGACAGCTGGTCCCAATGAGGTTGGAAGGGAGTGGCTAGGATGTTAAAGGGAAGTCGAGTAGGATTCTTTGAAAAGGTGTCATGGTATGTGGTAGGGATTTCCAGAGAGAGGGGGCAGAACGGGAGAAGTCTTGCAGGCTGGAGTTAGAGAAGGTAATAAGGTGGGAGGAAAGGCAGATGTCATGGGCAGAATGTAGGGAGTGTTTAGGTATATATTTGTGGATGAGGGCAGATATATATGGGAGGTAAGTGAAGTTGCAGGGGCCTCACACGATCCCCCGGGATTTAATTTAAATGCCATGGCGAAGAGCGTGGGGCCTCTGCAACCGCCGCGACCTCCCCAGAAAATCTTGCACCCCCAGTTTGCGCACCCCTGATGTAAGTCATTAATAGGGTTTTAAATGTAATGCTAGATGCTATGGGAAGCCAATGTAGGTATATGCATAGTGGAGCAGTAGAAGTGAAGTGGAGTGGTGAGTAAGGTAGATGAGTCAAGCAGCAGCATTTTGGGTGTATTGAAGATGGGAGAAGCGGACAAGTGGAAGGTTGCCATAATCGTGGTCGGACATGTTGATGAGTGAGTGGATTAGGATTTTAGTTATATCATGAGTAAGAAAAGGGCGTATCTTGGCAATATTTTGGAGGTGACGACAGCAGGACTTTGTAAGGGACTGAATGTGAAGAATAAAAGAGATCCGAGTCAAAAATGACACCCAGACAGCAAGCTTGAGGTGATTAGGAAATTGTGGTGTTCTTGACAGTAAGGGAGTGTGTTGGTGTGGCAGCGGAGGGGGGAAATAATATCCTGTTTTGGACATGTTGCATTTCAGGTAGCACTTTCAGGAGGAGATTGCAGAGAGACAGTTGGAGAGAGGCCAGGGGAGGACAGAGATTTGGGTGTCATTGGCATAAAGATTGTGTTAGTTCACCAAGGTGTAGAGTGAACAGAGATGGCCAAGGAAAGAGCCCTGTGGGACTCAAACAGAAAAAGGGAGTAAAAAGGAGGAGACCCCAGAGAAGGAAACACTGAGGGAGCGCTTGGAAAGATAGAACGTGAACCAGAAGAAGGCTGCGTCATGAATTCGTATGGAGAAATGGCACTTCGATATAGCTGTGAGCTGGTGTGCCGGTGAAGGGGTACCCAGGCGGATAATTAAGGTATTATGCCCGGCTTGGTGCCCCTGAGCCATATGGGGGGATTGTGATTGTCAGCTCTTCAACCCAATCATGGCATGTAACTGCATTTGTAATAAAGATGTATGTGTATTTTTGAAGTGAAACTTCTTTAGTAGCACCTAGTCATGATGGGACAAAACTGGAGAGATGGAGACGAAAATGCGAAACGGAAATGACATCACGTAATGGCCGCCACTCCCCCACACAGCCCCTGACCTATCGCCACCACCCCTAACGGATGCCGTTCTCCCCACATGCCCGCTGCCATGCTGCGCATGCGCAGTTGTGATGGCGCCGTTGACGGACACCACGCATGCGCAGAGGCGGCTGGCAGCGGCGCCGTTCCCCCCACACGCCATACATATCATTGCAGGAATTCAGGCCAGCATTATTACAGCAAGATGTCATTGTCGGTCCCAGGACCCTCCCCCATACACCTTAGGCCTCGGCCATGTTAAGTGCTTGTTTCGGAAGCGCGATGAGGCGCGCTCCCGCTCAGCACTGAGCCCCTACAGCCGCAATTAGAGCGGCTTTAGTAGGGGCTCACCTGCGCTTCCGCACTATGTAGCACTATGTAGCACTATGTAGCTTTCTCTCTCATTTTATATGCTAACCTTGCTGACGGAGAATTCGATAGGGGGTCCGGTTTACAGTTACCTGCATGGGCAGCTCTATTTATATAGCGCCATTAATGTACATAGCGCTTCACAGTAGTAATACATATGGTAATCCCTGTTAAATAATGCTAAATACATTGCTCTGGGTTCGAGATTAGGTTGTGCTATAATAGGATATTGCAATGCATTTTTGGTTGGGATCAACCACACCCTCCCAACATGTGGCACATAACAGGTATGGAATAGAGAAGTGTGGAACAGAGAAACGTCCGCAGCTCCGCCGGGTGTAGGGGAGTCAGGAGAGGGGGGGTGGGGGGGAACACCAGACAGAGAGACATACACACACATACACTGACTGACAGACATACACCCACTGATTGGCACACACTCACACACACATACACACACAGACTGACACACACACTGACTGACACACTCACACACCCAGTGATGCGCCGCAAACCACCCCCCCGAGTGATGTGCCTATCCCCCCCCCCCAAGTGAGCTGCCGAGCACACCCCCATGTCCCCGTACCTCCACCACAGGGCTGGCTGCAGCAGGACACACAGCCCGCAGCTACGCGGGGGGAGGGAGACTCAGACAGAGTCCTCCATGTCTGCAGCTCTGCTGGGTGGGGGGTGTCAGGAGGAGGTGGTGGGGGCAGGACACATATAGGGACACACACACAGACACAAGGAATTCAGTTACTATAAATATAGACGTGCAAATAGATAAAACACGGTCAAACTTCTTTGTGTTTTGGAACTGAAATTGTGTTTTGATTTTTAATTAAAAACATCACCATCACAAATACAATTTCTGTGACAAAAGACAAAGCAGTTTCACTTACTATGCGCGTGCACAGCACACACAGGTTTTTTTTTACTGTTCCAGGAGTGCCAACCAGCGGAAATGTGCACAGTGTGAGTTTCAGGGGTAATTTTACAGTATAATGTTGTGTTTGGGTAGAAGGGGCCAGTGTTGCGGGTCACGCCGAAACATGTACTCAGAAATCCCCCCAGATTCCTGAGGACATGAGGTACACAGACCACCAGATAAAATCCTCCCTGGAAAGCAGTTTGCAGCTCACCGCCAATTCTCCCTGCTTCAGCACAGACCAGAATATTAAGACCGGGCAGGGGAATGAATCATTCAATCATATTCACGGTACCCTGGTATATGCCCAGAAACCCAAAGACCCAGGTTGGGGTTCAGTGTATCTCTAAGGTGGCGAGAGTTAAAAACATATAAGTTCAAGTAATGTTCAGTATGGGTAAAAATCCATTTACATTACATGGGAGACAGGGTCGTTACTCTTCCCTCTAAGCTTCAAAGGCAATCTAGGATATGGAAGTGTTAAACCATTTGTTACTGTAGCTTGCTTGGTAGAGGAAGAGAACTTCAATAAGCCATCCTGGCAAGATGTCACCCTGCCCAGACTGAGCGGCACCAGGTAAGAGGGGCAGGGTCTCATACTGCACCGACACACTTTATTCGAGCAAATACCCGGTATGTACCTGGCAGATACCTGGAATGCGCCACTCCTCACCTCTGACAAGCCCCGTTGCATTTGCCTTTCCAGCCTGGGTTCATGCCTGGCTGATGGGCGGCTGATCTGTTAAATGATAATGATTAGGATTTAATAGGCTGCAATGCTTCGCGTGTCTACCAGATGGCATAAATTCATGAATTGTAATGCAGTATATATATATATACTGTGCAGTATTGCAGCCAGCGGGAATAAAATGCTTCAATCCCTGCTTGGAAAATAACTCAATGCACTCGGGCAGAAAACAGTCACAAACCTCAATACACCCGGGTATACCCGAATTCGTGGGACTAGCCAAGCTCGAATAAAGTGTGTCGCCAGTGTATAAGGTAAGGGGCAAAGTTCACACGTGCCCAGAGCAGAATGAGAAGCCCCCTCTGCCAGGTTTGCAAAGTATTGGCAACTCTGTGATAGGGGGACGGAAATATTCCCACAGAGAGAGAGGCTGCACTAGTTATGTATAGGAATGTTAACCCTATAAGAACCCGTGCAGCCCTTCAGGAAGAGAGTCAACATGCTGTAACAGATTCGCAACAAAGATTTAGCTAAGCTTCAAGAGTTCGTAAGAACTAAGGTTCCAAGATCCAATACTATGGGAACAGAACAAAAGAAGCAGCTCTGGCGGAGTAAACAGCAGTGGCAAGTTGCGCTGCTGAACGAGGACTGTTTCAGGCTCTTTTCGCGAGCAACTCCAGCTCCTGGAAAATTGTTCATAGAGACTTTGTTTTTCAACATTTCTTTTTGGGAACAAGATATTTCATTTTACCCCATTCCAGTAAGTGTCTTTTTGTTGTAATTGTAAACCAAGCTGTGTGTGTTCATTCTGTAAATAAATCACAATTTATTTTATCTCTTGCTTTGCTCAATCAAAGGATCCGGGTATTTTGGTGTTCAAAGTTCTGGTCTACTGTAGGGCATTGACCACATTTGTTAGTGCTGTCTCCATCTCACCCTGGCCCCCCATCCTCTCACCCTGGCCCCACCATCCTGTCACCCTGCCCCCCCATCATCTCACCCTGCCCCCCCATCATCTCACCCTGTCCCCCATCATCTCACCCTGCCGCCCCCAATCCCCCAATCTGTGTCCTTACCTTATTGTCTCCCAAAGATCCCTATTAATTGCACAACAAGGCTGCTGTAATGTATAGGGGTATAATACTCCCTGACAAATTGTCTAATGAGCTGTAGGGGTAAACGAAGTAACCGCTCCCAACACTGTGGGAGGAAAGTCATCACGTTGACGTCGCAGAGGTCACATTTGAGATCGCTCTGGTGCATTGGGGGACGGGTATGCTATGGTGGGTGGCGGCATCTAGCATGGATGCAGTATGTGCAGCCACAATTGTGAGTAGACTCTGAGTTATAACAGCTGGTGTGACTAAGGTTATCTTCACCACAGTGAGAATCTGGTACTCATGGTACATGTGTTACCTACTGAGATTTTGCTGTTAGAGGAATGCTCCTGTGTGATGATTCTATTTCATGATTGTACTGAGTTATCATGTCTATACATTGATATTTATCAAAGCTAACTACCCGTGTTTTATACATAGAGAGGAGGCTATACCTACTAGATACACTGTCAGGGTATACATTATACTGGTATCCCAGAGCCAATTAAGTTATCTGGGTGTTACCCTATTGCCATTTAAACGGGTATCTGTTTAATAGTGTACATTTGACTGTCAAGGCACAGTATAGATACCTCTCTAATAACCCCCCTCCCACATCACAATCTAGTTACAACCATTAGGGAATATTTGATTACTTGTATTGGGATTGTCCACCATATTCCCTTTGGTGTTACCTATCACCCTTCTGTTTTAATAGTTTTTATGATAATTAGATTGTGTCGTTGTTTTTGAACCAATAAAACGTTATTATTTTGGCCTGCAATAGGCTTTTAGTGGCAATTGTCCTTCCACAGTGTTTGGAGCGGTTACTTTGTGTACCCCATACAGTTCGTTAGACAATTTGTCAGGGAGTATTATACCCCTATACATTACAGCAGCCTTGTTGTGCAATTAATTGGGATCTTTGGGCGACATCGTGATCACCTTGTTTGCTTTTTTGTGTTATCACCATTCCTTTGCACCGGCTGTGTTTTGATCACTTACCCTATTTATCTATATATATTGGTGAGCGGTTTACCACAAGTTATATCCTTACCTTATTGCCAGGAAGGACACAGACGTCTCTGGGCTGCTGGGGTGTGGGCTCCGCCCCAGCTCTGATTGGCTCTCCGCTCCTCCAATCTGGGACAGGCTGCACTCAGACACACACACACAAGTAAAAGAAAGTGCTGTGAATAGCGCTAAAGAGACAATGATTGAGGGTGGACCCTAACTAGGGAAAAATCCCCTAATGGGGTACTAGGCGGCCTGGTGGAATCTGATAGCACAATCAGGATGAGACAACGAAACAAAAAGGGGTACCGGCGCCTTGAAAGTCCAAATGGATGATAGTCCTGGAAATTCCAGAAAGGAGGATGAGTGTCCAAGGAGGTGACGTTGCAATTTCCTCAGTCTTTTAGGTAGTCGGATATGGCTTCATCCGTGTGAAAAACGATATGAAACGAAATAAAAGAGAAATATAGTGCAACAAATCTAACATACAAAATATGAAACACGGACCAACAAAACAATATAAAATAAAACAAACAAGACTGACAACAAACACACAGAAGCAAGGCTGAAAGCAAAAAGTTAGTTTAATACAACTCTAAAAAATATATAAAATTGATGGACGAATAACTCAGAGTAAGCCAATCCGGTGGGGTAAAGTCAGAGTACTACTCACAAGATGGCTGTTGGTAATAAGCGATGGTTTATGGGTAAAGGATGTGGTGAATCCTTAGATGCCCGGTTCATGCAGTAGGCTGGCGTACTTCTCTATACTCCGTGCCTCCGTGCCGCTCCAAACAGATGTGACGTCACCGGATGCTCCGTCACTGATGGGCGGGATTTCTCAGCAAACGATGTTTCCTTCCACTGTTCCAATGACTCAGAGCTAAAGCCTCAAACGTGCCTTCGTTAAGACGTCCAAAAACCTTATGAAAAACACCCTACGTGTTTCATGCGCTTGCGCACACTTCCTCAGGGGTGATTTCCAATCATTTTCAAAATCTTGGTCCGTGAACCCAAATGTGGGAGATTTTTTTAACCCTCTAGGGATCCTTTTCACCAGCAAATAGTTTTCTAATGAGATAATATCCCACCAGAGTCTTGTATCATTAGTGTGAAGTTTGCTTAATTTTAGAAAGAGATCCTGAAGGTCTGACTCTTCACAGTCCATGTCAGGTTGGTTATCAAATACTCTCTTGGCTTTTCTGAACCTTTAGGTGTTATCAAGATAACTAAATACATAGTCACTGGTAGTATCATCAGGGTCAGTATGTTCTATATCCTCAGAGTCCATTACCACAAAAGTGTGAAATATCTAATTTCTTGAAATATAATGTTGTCTGAAGATTTTTTTCCTCTTCTTGAAGTTGGAAGTTGGATCCCGTTGGCTGTGCTCTGTCTACACTTGCTGCTTCTTGCATTTGTTTTTTTTTTCAGTCTGTACTATTGTCTTATCTTCTCCTTCCTTTCTGCGCCAACTTGGTTGTGTCTTCTTGTTTAATGTCACAGTCCCATTTTGGTCCCTATTCATTGAACATAGAAGCTGTCCTTTCTGTGCTAGGAAATATTTATATACATATGAATGTAGTAACAAAGGATGGTATAATACCTTTGAACCAACAAGTAGTTGATATATTATAAGCTTTCAAACCTCTTGGTGTCCTTCATCGGGTATGCCAGAAATACAGAAGCAAAATTATTATTTACTGTAAGGTGATGGTAAGAGGGATCTCTGATTGCAATGGATGTTGAGAGGAAGTGGGAAATTAGAAAAGGTAAAGATAAGATAAAAGGTATCATAACACATAATCCCTCCTTTGTTACTACATGGAAGAAAAAGCCAATACTGCTACCCACCCTGCTTTGCTTATACATTTGAACGGAGCTGAACGCATCTCCAGCACAGGGAAGACTGAAGAAGAGCGATTTATTGAGTATCAGCCTTAGCATCTTAAGATATAATGCAGTTGCAGTTCTAAAATGGAGGGGGAGGTCGCAATTGAAGAGGATCAGCAAAAAATGTTTTAGATATTTTCTCCACAACCGAAAACGGGAAGCCGTTGCAGTTCATTTTCATGTGAGATAAGTAAAGACCATTTATTTAAAGACAAACTAAATGTTGTTTGTCAAAGGCAGTATTTTTAAACCAGGGTTCCCTGCAGTTTTCAGGTCTTTTGAAAATTGTACCAAATACAAAAATTTTTACAATGCATCTGATCTCCGATGCGCTATTAGAGAGGGGTGGGGCACCCCAGAATTTCACAATATAGTTATTTGGTTCCTTAACCAAAAAAGGTTGGAAACCACTGGTCTAAGGCAAAAACAAAATTCAATTCTGTATGGAGTATAGATGTATCCCTGTGCTGGAGAAGATTAGTCCTCTTCATTTGTGGACCTGAACTCTTCTGTAGTACTGGGAAGTGGCTTTGAAGCACATTGAATAGGGGCATTAGTAGAAATGGGGCTTTGTCATGCCCAACGTTTTATTGTGCATGCCCTTGCACAAAGTACATTTTTACTTTGCCCTTTTTGTCCAGGTCACATGCTATAGTGTGGAACTACAGTATCAATTATTTTTTATTGTGGTGAACCCTGAACACTTTTTGGAAAACATTGCAAACATTTCTGTTTTGGACAAGTGTTAATATGAGAACATTTAGCAGATTCTCGGCCCTTATCACTCCCACTTTTTTTTGTACTGCTGTATTACTTCCTGAACTAACCAGCCACCAACAGAATCAGCATATACAATGCGCTCTAAAAGGTGTAGTATACCAATTAGCCAATTACCCTATACACACAACAAATTTTGAAAAATATCAGAATGACCTTAAGTCAGACGAATGTTAACAATAACTAACACATACAAATGCTTTATATATAATAATAAAATCACAATTAAAATATTACAACAGAATTGGTATGTTGCCCCCAAAACAGCATAGCCATATACCTGGATGTCTAAAATATAACATATATTATGACGATTGATGTTATCCTCATAAACTAGAACCACATAGAAAAACGAGAAGAAACAAGAAAAATATATTAGTGCATAAAATACAGAATGACAGCAACCAATATAAAATTATTATATTAATATATATATATAAAAATTTTAAAATTCATAAAAAATCTTCAAATAAATCTTTAATAACAAGGAAGGACTAAAAAAAATGGGACACATAGGATCACAAAAAGACTCTTAAATCTATTTCGGCATTGAGACCTCCTGGAACAAATGTCTTTAATGTTAATATCCAAAATGTTTCGCGTTTTTAAGTTCCTTAAAAACTCCTCCCCTCCAGTGGGGTAAGACATGTTCAATGCCGCTAAATTTTAAACCCGATGTGTTCCCTTGATGATGAGTAATAAAGTGATGAGAAAGCAAATGAGTAGTTACTTTGCGTCTAATGTTTCCAATGTGCTCTAATATTCTAATGTTCATTTGTCTTTTAGTTTTGCCAACATATTGAAGCCCAGAAGAGCATTCAATAAGATAAATGATATAGTTGGTTCCACATGTAATGTGTTTATTAATCACAAATCTTCTTTTAGTCACATTGGAAACAAAAGCATATTTGTCAAAAGCACGAAAACTACAAGCTTTACACGTGGTGCAACCAAAAAATCCTTTTATCCTGGGTAGCCATCTATTAGTTGTTTGCTCTATCCTAGGTAGTGCGCTAGGTGCAAGCTTGTCTTTCAGTGTATTGGCTTTCTTAAAAATTACTACTGGTTTATCAGGAACTATGTTCCCCAAAATTGGATAATTTTTAACTATATGCCAGTATCTACGTATTATACTAATTATCTTATCCGCCTGTCTGTTATAGTTAGTAATAAAAGAGAAATTAAAATCACTAGAGTTATTTTTCTGTTTCTTAAGGAGAGTTTTCAACATGTCATTCCTATCTAGGCTACCTGCCTTTAAAATAGCTGATTGAAGTGTATCTTTTTCGTATTTTTTCTCATAGAACCTTTCTTCCAGAAATTTTGACTGTTCATTAAAATGTATAATGCCCGTACAGTTCCTTCTTAATCTTCTAAATTGACCATATGGTACATTTCATAGCCAGCTAGGATGGTGGCAAGTGGACTGTAATAAATAATTATTTTTATCCACCTCCTTAAAATAGGTTTTTGTTTTAATTTCTCCCTGTTCTATATAAACGACCAAATCAAGGAAGTTTACCTGGCTATGGCTAAAATCACAAGTAAAATGGAAGTTCAAATCATTATCATTAATATAACTAATGAATTTTAAAAGACTATTCTCATTCCCCTTCCAAATGAACAGGACATCATCAATAAATCTCCGCTATAGGAGCAAACTCGCGCCCAGCTCCGCAATTGACCAAATATGGTCCTCTTCCCATACTGACATGAAAAGATTTGCATAGCTGGGCACAAATTTAGTACCCATGGCGGTACCACTTCTTTGTAAATAAAATGAATCTTCAAACCAAACGAAATTATGTTTTAATATAAAAGTGATACTATCTAAAATAAAGATTGGCCTGTTCAGCGGTCAAATCTACATCTTGTGACAGCACTCTATCTATGCCACAAAACCCTGTGTGTGACTAATGGACGTATAAAGGGAGGTCACAACAACACATCACCAGGTAGAAATCATCCTCCCACACCTGGTTCTGTAGTGCTATTAAAATATGTTTTGTCCCTTAGATACGATTTTTGTACTTTTACATATTTCTGAAGGTCTACGTATGCTGATAAGTTCGAAGTAAAGGAATCAATCCCTGCAATGATGGGTCTACCATGGGTTTTGACTGGACACTTATGCAGCTTCGCAGGTACTAAAAGATAGGGAGCTTTGGGTTATCTTGACACAAGAACTCCATTTCTTTTTCATCCAATATTCCATCATTTTTACCTCTATTGAGGAGTACTCTTAATTCCTTCAAAAATTCAGCTGTGGGACCCCTTGCTAATTTAAGATACGTATTGGTGTCTCCTAAAATTCTTTCTGATTCTCTAATGTAGTCATCCCTATCCAAAATAACAACCCCCATTCCCTTATCAGCTTGTTTAATGACCAACTCTTTGTTTTCTATCAGTAACTTCAGAGCCTCCCTTTCTGTTTTATTCAGATTATTAGCAAATGTTTTCTCTTTTGATGTTAATTTTTCAAAGTCTTTCATAATTAGCTCTGAAAAGACCTCCAAATTTCTCCCCTTACAATGTCCGGGGTAAAATTTAGAGGGTAACTGTGATGGTAGCGTCGGACAGGGTTATAATACACACACAAAAAATACTTCACTGGGTTGAACTTAATGCGACTAAGATATAATAAAGAAAATTTATTCCTTAAAGAAGGAGAACACACAGAATTATACAATTAACGCACAAGATATGAACACTTACTTAGGGTTTGGGAAATGAAGCAGTCAGGAACGGGACTGGCAATTCATTCACGATACAAAACGAAGTCACAACGAATAACGCTAACACTGGATATAGGGCTAACCCTAATTTATATAGGGTTTGAGTCCTATACCTTAACATGGGATTTCAACACACTAAATCAAAGGCGTCTTTTGGTCTGCTAGATTGATCACTGGCCCATCATAGCCTTTGTTAAAGGTGGGACAAACAATACTTTGTATAAGTACTCAGGGATTGTTCTCCTCCACCCTGGCATTCACATGCAGGAGACCAGGTAATAAGTGCAGGCAGTTGCTTTCTGGTCAAGTCAGTCAGGGTTTTGGCCATGGCGCTGTACTGTGGGACAAACTTCCTATAATACCCTGCGGTGCCTAGGAATGCCATGACCTGTTTCTTGGTTTTGGAAACAGGCCACTGGACAATTGCCTCTACCTTAGCTGGCTCTGGTTTGAGATGCCCACCCCCCACTCTGTGCCCTAGGTACAGGACCTCTACCATCCCTACCATACACTTTGTGGGCTTCAAGGTAAGCCCAACTTCCCTAATCCTATCTAACACCGCAACTACATGTCCTAAATGGGATTCCCAGGAACTACTAAATACAGCAATGTCATCTAGGTAAGCCCGTGCATAACTTTGCATCCCTTCCAGCAACCGGTTGACCAGGCGTTGGAAGGTAGCCGGGGCATTTTTCATTCCAAATGGCATCACCAGGAATTCATAGAGGCCACTTGGGGTGATAAATGCTGACTTCTCCCTAGCCTCCAGGGTCAGTGGGATTTGCCAATAGCCTTTGCTCAAATCCATGGTGGTCAGATACCTTGCCCCCGCGAGTTCATCTAATAACTCATCCATGCGGGGCATGGGATAGGAATCTGAGACCGTCCCAGCATTGAGCAAACGGTAGTCCACACAAAACCGTGTGGTCTTGTCCTTCTTAGGAACTAGGACTTCCGGACTGGCCAAAGGACTCTGGGACGGTGCAATTACCCATAGGGTCAGCATCTCCTCTATCTCCTTCTCTATACTTGTCTTGACCTCTGCTGACACTCTATAAGCATGCTTATGCAGAGATCGGATGTCCACAACGCTGCCGCCGCTCTGCCAGAGACCCACAGCCCATCTTCTCCACTGCTCTTCGACGACGCTACCGCTGGTGTCCCTGAAATCCACGGGTCACTTTCTCCATTACACTTAGACGACTCTGCCGCTTCTCGCCCGGAAATCCACAGGTCGCTTTCTCCATCCCTCTTCGACGACGCTGCCGCTTCTCTCCCGGAAATCCACAGGTCACCTCCTCCATCCTTCGACAACGCTGCCGCATCTCTCCCGGAAATCCAAAGGTCACCTCCTCCATCCTTCTTCGATGATGCTGCCGCTTCTCTCCATTAAACCCCCATCTCATCCTCCGTAGCACCCATCCACCCAGATGTCCACAGCACACCATGCACAAGACCCAGCTCGTTAGACCGCATGCTGAATGGGTTAAGTGTGCATATCCCTGGAAACTCTACTGTGCTGGTAAAGATAGACCTGCTTGAAGGGACAGAGACATCGTATCAGAATTATAAGGAATGTAACAAAAATTGCAAAAGGGCAATCAAAGTAGCAAAAATGGATAATGAAAAAAGGATTGGAATAGAAAGTAAGGTCAACCCTAAAAAGTTCTTTAAGTAGCTTAATAACAAAAAAATGAGAAAAGAAAATATAGGACCCTTTCAGTGAGAGATGGGTAGGCAGTTTATTGGAGATAAGGAAAAAGCTGAGGCATTAAACAAATTCTTTTGCCTCTGTGTTTCCCAGGAAAGAATCAAAGAATCAAGTTCAATAGGAGGAAGCCACAACCTCCATATTGGTTAACTGAGGCAGAGGTTCATAAGCGACTTGAAAAAATTCAAGTAAATAAGGCACCTGGCCCCGATGGCATACATCCAAGAGTTCTCAAAGCGTTAAGCTCAGTAATAGCAAAACCATTATATTTAATATTCAAAGACTCCATTTCCACAGGCTCAGTACCACAAGATTGGCGTAAAGCAGATGTGGTGCCTATATTTAAAAAGGGAGCTAGATCACAACCGGGAAATTACAGACCTGTAAACCTGACTTCAATAGTAGGGAAACTACTTGAAGGTTTAATACGGGATAATATTCAGGAATACCTAATGGAACACAAAATTACTAGTAATAGTCAGCATGGATTTATGAAGGATAGATCTTGCCAAACTAACCTTATTTGTTTCTTTGAAGAGGTAAGTAGGAATTTAGACCAGGGTAATGCAGTTGATGTGGTCTACTTAGATTTTGCAAAGGCTTTTGATACGGTTTCACACAAGAGGTTGGTGTACAAAATAAAGAAAATTGGACTCAGTAATAATATATGCACCTGGATTGAAAACTGGTTAAAGGACAGACAACAGAGGGTTGTCATAAATGGAACTTTTTCAGGTTGGGCTAAAGTCGTGAGTGGAGTACCTCAGGGATCGGTACTGGGACCCCTGCTTTTTAACTTGTTTATTAATGACCTTGAGGTTGGGATCGAGAGCAAAGTCTCCATCTTTGCTGATGATACTAAATTGTGTATGGTAATAGAATCAGAGCAGGATGTAATTTCTCTTCAGAAGGACTTGGAGAGACTGGAAACGTGGGCAGGTAAATGGCAGATGAGGTTTAATACAGATAAATGTAAGGTTATGCAGTTGGGATGCAAGAATAAAAAGGCGACTTAAAAATTAAATGGAGATATATTGGGGGAATCCTTGATGGAGAAGGATTTAGGAGTGCTTGTAGACAGCAGGCTTGGCAATAGTGCCCAATGTCATGCAGTAGCTGCAAAGGCAAACACGACCTTATCTTGCATCAAACGGGCAATGGATGGAAGGGAAGTAAACATAATTATGCCTCTTTACAAAGCATTAGTAAGACCACACCTTGAATATGAAGTACAATTTTGGGCACCAATCCTAAGAAAAGACATTATGGAACTAGAGAGAGTGCAGAGAAGAACCCCCAAATTAATAAAGGGGATGGACATTCTAACTTATGAGGAGAGGCTAGCTAAATTAGATTTATTTACATTAGAAAAGAGGTGTCTAAGAGGGGATATGATAACTACAGTATATACAAATATATTCTGGGACAATACAAGGAGCTTTCAAAAGAACTATTCATCCCACGGGCAGTACAAAGGACTCTGGGCCATCCCTTAAGGTTGGAGGAAAGGATATTTCACCAGCAACAAAGGAAAGGGTTCTTTATAGTAAGGACGGTTAAAATGTGGAATTCATTACCCATGGAGACTGTGATGGCAGATACAATAGATTTGTTCAAAAAAAGGTTGGACATCTTTTTAGATGGGAAAGGTATACAGGGATATACCAAATAAGTATACATGGGAAGGATGTTGATCCAGGGATTAATCCGATTGCCAATTCTTGTCGTCAAGAAGGAATTCATTTTTCCCCTTAATGGGGTTTTTGTTTGCCTTCGTCTTGATCAATAAGTAAGTATACATATAGGATAAAGTGTCTGTTGTCTAAATTTAGCATATGTTGAACTTGATGGACCTACGTCTTTTTTCAACCTCATCTACTATGTAACTATGCAACTATGTATGCTTTTAGAGACCATGCTAAATATGGATCAACGGATGGAGAAGATGGATTGACGGATGGAGAAGATAGAGACTTACATAGTGGGGATACATAATTTGCTTAGTGTTCATGCCCCTTTATCCCCGATGCCGGAGCAGGAAGGTGGCATGGATGTGATGAATGGGACCTTCAACCGCCTTCCAACACCAAACGCACCCCCTCCACCAGAAGAATTTGTGTACATGTATGCTGTTGCGGAGGAGAATAACATGACAACCCCGTCAAGACCACGCTAGGAGACAACACGGTGACCAAGACAGGAGGAAAGCTTCCTCCCAAGCAACCTACCGTCGCCCGCTGCCACAAGCACACCTGCTCCCAGAACCCAACCTACATACGCTTGCATCGATACGATGCCCGACATCATCCTGTGCGAGATGCCACCGGCACTCAGGGAGAAGTATATGGTGATGAATGCTGGTTTACCTCAGAAGTATGGCATGTTAATTTTTAAGCACCACGTGTCCTACTTGGTGTACTGCGGGTGGGCCAACAATGTAAACTACGAAGGAAATCGCGAAAAAAGGGCGCTTCCTGAAAATTTAAGAAGGACTATTGTGGAGGAATTGCGGCGCTATTTTTCAATTTCAGATCCTTTAATGAAAATCGTTCGAGACTCCATTAATGGCATTTTGCGCCATACAACGCATCGGCCCTGGAAGGACAATCTGGTGGGGATCGAATTTGCGTGACTGTTCAACTGTTGTTTATTTTTTGTAAATGTTTTTGTAAATGTTTTCACTTTCTGTACTTTAATAAAGGAGATGTTGCGTTTTTATAATTTTATGAATAAAGATTTTTTTTTAATAACACCATGCTGTTGTTCTGTACATGTTTTGACTTTCTGTACTTTAATAAAGTATATGTTGCGTGTTTTATCTTGTATTAATAAAGAAATGTTTTTCCTTACTGTACACAGGACCTGCACAATTCCAATCCCCGAGGGCTGCAACCATGCCTGGTTTTCAAGGTTTTCCTTAAAACCAGGGCTGTTTGCGGCCCTCGAGGACTGGAGTTGTGCAGGCCTGACTGACTGTTCTGTACACCATCCTACTGTAAATGTTTTGACTTTCTGTACTGTAATAAAGGAGATTTTGCGTTTTTTAAATTTTATGAATAAAGATGTATTTTTAATAACACCATACTGTTGTGCTGTACATGTTTTGACTTTCTGTACTTTAATAAAGGAGATGTTGCGTGTTTTAACTTGTATTAATAAAAAAATGTTTTTCTTTACTGTACACAGGAGCCTGCACAATTCTAGTCCCCGAGGGCCACAAACAGGCCCGGTTTTCAAGGTTATCCTTAAAACCGGGGCTGTTTGTGGCCCTAGAGGACTGGAGTTGTGCAGGCCTGACTGACTGTAAATGTCTTGACTTTCTGTACATAAATGTTTTCACTAGCCGTAAACCATACACCTGTTAATGTTTTGAATTGCTGTACACTTAAAATGTTTTTACATTGTATTTGTCAATAAATGTTTTCGAACTTACTCCACCAATAAAAGAAAATGTTGATTTGTTTTAAATTGTTCCATTGTCTCCTTTTATACTGTAACAAAATACAGTGTTTCTAGTACAGTACTGTCCAGGCATACTGTACTGTATACTGTAGGCATGCTCAATACTGTACATCACAAGATTATTAAAACAATACATGCTGTATGGGTATAGAATACACATATGTACTGGAATACATGTAGAATAAATGCATACTTTTTATTTTTCGGGTTTATTATACAGTATATAAAAAAGTATTGTATACGGTCTGAAAACAACAGCATACTGTTTCAGGTTTACTATGAAGCTCTCAGTTACAGTATTCTATCCAAATCAATAACAACGGCCACTAAACCACTAAACTGTAGACTCCGGTACGTGTTTTTTTTTAAATCAGATTCAGCAATGTGCAGGCATTGTTACACAAAGCGATATTATCCATCGAAATCCCTCCATTTGCCGTTTTCCGCATGAGATGACAAAGTTTTCTTTTCTGAGGAACAAAAAAAAAGGAAAAGTTTTACTGTAATGGTCAGTCAGTCCCCTAAAGAAGTTCCCACAATCAGTCCCACTAATAATGTTCTCGGGGGGCGTCTCCTGTTCACATGCGCATGCGCCTACCATCGATGTGATGACACGCATATGCGTTTCAAGAAGGTTCCAATGCGCCTGCGCCTAGCTTTCCACCAATTGTGCAGTACCTACTGTAGAAGCTGCTCAGCCAATGATATTGCTTACAGGAGAATCGCTTGACTTTTGAATCGCATTGATATTGATATTTCAAAAACAGAATAAAATACGGCAACATTACTCACCATAGACTTTTCCAATCAGCTGGCGCCGAGCCACTGCCAGTCCCGTATTCTTGATCATACACGTCGTTGACAGGTGATAGCGGCATTACTACACCTGTAGTCAGCTGATGAGGCTGGAAACTGCTTAGGTACATGCAAGCTTGCTGGAATCTTTACGCGAAATCCGGCTCAGGCTGCAGGTATCCGGGCGGGGACAGACAGCAAGGGTTGCCGGTCACCAGGTTTTCACTGACGGTCGGACTGTTATTGGAATCTGATGCTGGTGCTGGCGCATTGCTTGCCAGTGACTGACGTTTCTTAGTTGGTTTTAACATGACCTTTCGCCTTTTGCAGTCTCCGTGATCATAGATACGGGAAAAACCCGGTGATACACACCAATACCCTCCAATAACATCGGGATCAATACGAAAAAAACATGGATCGCCAAATAATTTTTTCCTTATTGCACGCTTCCACACATGAGCATCTGGCGAAAATTTGTAAAAGTCATAGTTTTCCATAAAATACTGATACATTTGAACAACTGTTGCCATCTTATCATCTGTTGCATTAATCGCAGCCCATATTAAATAAGCGTACGTTCTGTCGGGTTTTTGGAACACGGACTACACTTGTGCACTAATGGCGGGAATCTCAGGACAATAACACCAGACCAGAAACTGTGCTTGTCTTTTTTTAATATGAAAAGCCTAAATTGATACATTATTGTAACTTCTTCAGTCCCAAGGACAATTTACAATGGACCGCTGTGGTATTCTTTTAAACACCTGCAAGTCGACACATTACTGAAGCGCATGCGCATTACAATTCATGAATATCTGCCATCTGGCGGATACGCGAAGAATTGCAACCAATTAAATCCGAACCATTATCAATAAACACATCAACCGCGCATCAACCACGGCTGTGAATGCAACATGAATGCAACAAGAATGCGGTCAGAATGCAGCATGAACGTGGTGAAGTGCTGTGAAGTGCGTGGCATTCGGAAAAAAATCCCGAAAAAATTCGAAGATGTTGGAGAATAAAATGGGCTGCGGCTGTATATATATATATAAACAGGCAGCCCTGTGAGAGACTAAAAGGGGACCTGCTGCAGGTACACTGGGTAAAGTGGGGAAAGAGTTTAGTTCTCCAACGATTAGTTAGGGACTAAGCAGTATTAGTCAGTACTCCTGAAAGGAGTTGGGTCTTTTGTTTCTGTTTTGTGTTATGAGTTAACCCTGTACCTGCTTTGTACCCTGTAAATAAACCCCTGCTTAGACAGTACAGTGTTTCCCCTTTTAGTCTCTCACATGGCTGTCTGTGTGTGCCTTCAGATCAGTATAGCAGCAGCGTCTCTCACCCTCTCTTTATAACTCTCAACAGTATGTCTCTGGCAGCATGGGGCGAGGGGGATCTCTGTATCACTTTCTTACTATACAGGCTAGGCTAATTAGCTCATTAACTCAAAGTTGAACAGACCTTTCCAGAATGATTAACTCTATGAGAGCTGTAAAGTCCCACAACTGCCCCATTCTAGCCCTTAGAGGGCAGTGACGGCATCACAATATATATATACTGTATATCATGCACATCAGGGCTTAAGCAAAAATATAACAATAATCAGTTCTATTGAACCACCCAAGCAGTTGTTACGGTTAGTGAAGGGCTGTTGTATTATAGTGTACAGTAATTAGATACATTAAATAATTTAACACATGTGAATGTGCTCAAGTGATTTTTTGTATTTGCTATTATACTGTATATATACACTGTATCTTGATAAAGGTCCTAGCTGAGGAGCAAAACATCAATCTGTAAGTTTCAATAAAGGATCTATACTTTTGCAAAGCCAGCTATTTCTTCTATATTCCTTGACACATTATGAGGTGTACCATGGCAGTTACCTGAAACTCGTGAGGGCACACCAAATGACTATAAATATATACTTTAGATGCATTTCTTCCAACGCATTTGGGGCTCCTTGAACAATATTACATGTTAGGGATAAGCTTTGTGACCTGGTGCATACAGTATATTATTTAGTTAAGACACGGTTCGACTTGCCGCATTCCCCTGATACTGTTGCGGCAGCTTTTATTCTAACAAATCACCGGTTTGTCCCTGGCTGGTTCCTGGAATGCGATGCTGTTCACCTGGCGCATGCCGCGTTCACCTTGCATTCCCAGCCACGGGTCATGCCCGGCTGATGCGTTTATTGATAATGGTTCGGATTTTAATAGGCTGCAATGCTTCGCGTGTCCGCCAGATGGCAGAAATTCATGAATTGTAATGCGCCGAATCAGTAATGTGTCGGCTTGCAGGTGTTTCGTTTAAAAAAGATACTGTACCACAGAGTGCTATTGTAACTTGGCCTTGGCCTTGAGACTGAAGGAAGAGTTGCAAAAATGTATCAATTTAGGCTTTTCATATTAAAGAAAGACAAAGACCAGTTTCAGTTTGTGTTACACTATTCTGCAGAGAACCACCATGAGTGTTCAAGTGCAGCCCGCTTTCCAAAAACCCGACAGAAGTTATGCGTATTTGATATGGGCCGCGATTAATGCAATAGATGATAAGATGGCAACAGTTGCTCAAATTTATCAGTTTTTTATCGAAAACTATGACTTTTACAAATTTTCGCCAACTCCTCATACGTGGAAGCGTGCAGTAAGGAAAAGGTTATGTAGCGACCCCTGTTTTTATCGTATTGAGCCCCAATTTGTTGGAGAGTATTGGTGTGTGTCACCGGATTTTTCCCGTATCTATGATCATGGAGGCGGCAAAAGGCGAAGGGTCACGTTAAAACCAACTAAGAAGCGACAGTCGCTGCCAAGCAATGCACCAGCACCAGCACTGGCTTCCAATGACGGTCCCACTGTCAGTGACAACCCTGAGCCTGAGCCTGAGTCGGATTTGGCGTGCAGTTTTGATGAAGCTTGCATGTACCTAAGCGATTTCCAGCCTCACCAGCTGACTACAGGTTGACTATTCCCGCTGCAAACTATCGACGTGGATGATGAAGAAAGCTGGACTGGCAGTGGACCGGCGCTGGCGCCAGCTGAATGGGAAGTTCTATGGTGAGTACTGTCTTGTTGCCGTATTATTTTGGTGGGGCTGGCTGGGTACTTCTTTAGGGGGCTGACCATTATTGAACATTAAAACTTTTCTTTTTGTTTTTCCTCAGAAAAGAGAACGGCTAATGGGGGGATTTCGATGGATAATATTGTACTGTATGCTGATGTTTTCCGGCCATACAGTATACTGTGTAATAAACCCGAATAAATAAAACTATGCATTTATTCTACATGTTCAGTATCGTGTCATTATGTGTCTTCTACAGTATACTGTACAGTGGTATACAGTGCCTAACATCTATGGGCAAAAATAATTTTATTTCTAGGTGCCCTAGAACAGAAGTTCCCACGCCAATTGCCCGTGAACTTGACCGCGGCCCTAAGTAGTTCCCACGCCAATTGCGTGAATATAATGTAAAATAATCCATTCGGTGGGTCTGAGCGGGTTGAAATTTGCCTGGTCCTCATGCGGAAAGACCCTTGCCATAGTGGCAAGATATCAGCCTTCCAAGACCCCCGGAACCGGAGATACCAAAAGACAGTTTAAAAGCACATTACCAAAGTGGCTTTTTTTCTGCCATGCAAGTTAATGGCAGAAACCTTAACTTTAACATCACCCTGACTCCGTTCTGTTGCCACGAGAGGGTCGCAATTTGCCATGCAATCCTGCCGCAACTAGGACTACATGGTGACCGAATTTGAGCCCTCTAGGTCGAACAGAACCGGAGTTGTGGGTTCCAGGTTTCTGCTCATTCTGACTTAGCCGGTTCAAAGCTTTCTCCGCCATTACGCTCAATGGTAGGACCCTCCTCGCCGGCGTGACCCTTTCTCGCCGCCATTACTGCTCGGACCCTGTTGGGGTCAAGTGATGGAATTTTATTTCTAGGTGCCCTAGAACAGAAGTTCCCACACCAATTGACCTTGTTCCCACGCCAATTGCCCTAGTTCCTACGCCAATTGCGCGACCAGGCAGTAAAAAAAACAGTGCAGCAAGCCTCGACATTTGTTACACTGTCAAAGGAGCAAATGGAAACAATGTGAGGCAATTCAACATGTCTTTTATTGGTGGAGTCAGTACAAAAACATTTATTTACAAATACTGTACAATGTTGAAACATTTAAAGTGCACAGCAATTCTAACCATCAACACACAATAATACATTCTGCAGCCTTTATTAAATTCTTCTGCCACAAAACATTTTTGGTGCATGGGGCAAAGGGAGTTAAAGTGACTTGCTTTTTATGTACTGTATTTGGGGATTGTATTTGGGGGTTTATTCATCAAATTATTATGATGAACTGCCTTTTGAAATTACAGTGCTGTTAACTATTTCAGCCACACACCTCCAGAGTTTTTAATCCCTCCCTAGCCAAGCGTCAATCGGCTGAGTCACCCTATCCTACAACCCCCTCTCTCCACTGGGTCGTTAACCTTCTGCATATTTCCATTGTGTTCTTAATCCGCCCATAGCTGAGCTACAAACACTCAGTACGCCTGCGTCTAATCACACCACCCCCCTCCCCCAACCCTAATAGGCCTGTTGTTTGATACTGATACTGTACTGGTATTTCATCAGGGTGTGAAAATACAGTACAGTACATTCTTTAATATCTTTAAAATAAAAATATATAAATATAATTTACAAAACATTCTTATTCATTGGTGCACTGTAGGGGTGGCTGTCAATGATTATGATTCGCAGGAAAGTGAATAAATATTTATTTTATTTTATCAGGAACCAAAAAATACAAATATAAAAATAATCAGGAATAATACATAATGCAGTCTTTATTAAGTTCTTTTGGCAGCTTGAAATTGGATAACCATTTGGAAAACCTTTGTAAAACATGGGGAAACATGAGTAATGCACATTTATAAGAATATTATTTAATACTATATACAGTACAGTACTGTAATGTACTGTAGTATATACTATATATACTATATACTGTATAGTAAAATTATTTTTTCTTTAGTCTTTATCTTTTCCTCATTCTGTCTGCAGTACAGTAGTTCATTGAGAGAGGAGAGGTTTTGTGTACATCATTGCTGCTGTTTATATACAGCAGCGGCAGCTCTTATTCGAGCAAAAGCCGCTGGCTGTATGCGGCTGGGAAGCGGGTAGCCGCGGCGCGTGGCGGCGCACTGTGACGTCACAGTCACACGCGCGCCCGGCTTCCCCGTCTTCCCCGGCTTCCGCAGGCTTCCCCGACACCCCTGGAGATGAAATTAAGGTAAGCGGGGGTGCGGGGAAGCAGAGGGGCATGACAGAAGCCGGGTTCGGGGTCCAGAAGGGGGGGTAATTGCGCGCGATGTGGAGGGGGGGTGCGTGGGGGAAACGCGGCGGCGCGCGTTTTTTACTGGCGTCAGCTGGGGTAGATCCCGGCATGCCGCCGGCATTTAGTGCAATAAAGTATGTCGCTACTGTACTGTACATTTGACTGTACAAGCAGATTTGACAGGACACAATGCCCCCATCTCCCCCTAGGCCACCCTTTTTCCTGGAACGACAAGAAAACCAAAAATTAGTGCAGTTACTGTACTGAACTGTATGTGCGTACTGTACTGTATTATGGCAGAACTACTGTAGGTGGCTGGTGCAGCTTTCTCTGGAAAGAACAAAATGGAGCAGTTACACTGGCGACACACTTTATTCGAGCTCGGCTAGTCCCACGAATTCGGGTATACCCGGGTGTATTGAGGTTTGTGACTGTTTTCTGCCCGAGTGCATTGAGTTATTTTCCAGCAGGGATTGAAGCATTATATTCCCGCTGGCTGCAATACTGCACAGTACATATATATATACTGCATTACAATTCATGAATTTATGCCATCTGGTAGACACGCGAAGCATTGCAGCCTATTAAATCCTAATCATTATCATTTAACAGATCAGCCGCCCATCAGCCAGGCATGAAACCAGGCTGGGAAGGCAAATGCAACGGGGCTTGTCAGAGGTGAGGAGCAGCGCATTCCAGGTATCTGCCAGGTACATACCGGGTATTTGCTCGAATAAAGTGTGTCGGTGCAGTAGTAGGCAGTTACTGTAGTACTGTCAAACTAGTCTACTGTATACTGTACTGGAACTACTGTATACTCTGACTACTGTTAAATTCTATGTACTGTAACCTGATGGCTGGTGCTGCTCTCTCTGTAAAGAAAACACTAACTACTGTATACTCTGACTATCTGTGCCATACTTACCTGTATCATACTGTACTTACAATACTACAGCACAGTACTACTTTCCTGATGCTTGCCCATTACGCGCGATGACAATGGGCAACACAGTGGCAATATGGTCTATATATTTATTGCAGCGTTCCACGGTGAGTACATCGTTCCAAAAACTCATTATGCCTTTCAACAACTCGTCCTTTTTGGAGGGTTTCGCCAATTTCCGGATATGGTCCTTCAGCTGATGCCAGACCATTTCGATCGGATTGAAGTCTGGCGACCTGTCATTGGAAAGAAAGGACAATTGGTTTAAGAGCTAAAAACAGTGGGGAACAAAAATGGGACACGGTCTACTGCACTTACTCCGCTGGCGTCTTCACCCAGTTGATGCCGCGCTCAAGGATATGCGCCGTTGACGCGGTGTGCTTGGGATCGTTGTCCTGGTAGAAGCGGTGACCATTGGGGAAGTCGCGTGTGATGTATCTCGGGCACAATGTTGTCTTGGAAGAAAGCTTTATTCATGATTCCTATAGAAAGAAAAGAAAAGTGCTCAAAAAACTGCACAATAGTACAGTACAGTGCATACGGTACTGCAACACTAGTCAAGTACAGTGCATTAGGCGACATTATATTTGATACATTTTACCTTCAAAGATGACAATGCATCCAGGTCCACGCCTAGAGATGGCACCCCACACATGCAGCTTCACAGGGTGTTTTGGCCACGGCTTCAAAGATATGCGGCCTTTTTTTTGGAACGCAAATCTTGCAAATCTCTCCAGCGACACAATAGACTCATCAGTGAAGATGCAATCCTGGAAAGTCTCCCCGCTGTCGATCCATGCCTGGGCCTGGAGCACTCTTTTGATTTTGTTTGCGTCCCGTATCATGGGGTACACTCTGTAATGACAAGGAATAAAAACAATTTGCGGCACAGTGCAGTACAGTTTGCGAAACAACACTTTTACCTCCTGTACTGTCCAGTACTAACCTCACACGTCCATATTTCCATCCAATGCTGCATTTCATCTTCTTTATGCTGCTCTCGGATACAGCGAGATTGTGCTTTTCCTGCAGAGTGTTTTTAACCCTTAATTCACTCCTCTCATCATTCTCCTCACTTATTTTGTCCACCAGAACAGTTGTCTCCCTACAATGTAAAGAAATTATATTGTTTTATTAATATGCAGCAATATAAAATGTATATACTGTAAATGTAATGTTGTAATATACAGTACATTAAATATAAATAGACAAAATATATATACTGTTGTACTATAAATATAAATATACAAAATAAATATACTGTTGTAATATAAATATAAATATACAGTACATCCTATACAGTATATACCGTTGTAAGATTAATTGAAATATACAAAAAATGTATACTGCTGTACTATAAATATAAATAGACAAAATATATATACTGTTGTACTATAAATATAAATATACAAAATAAATATACTGTTGTAATATAAATATAAATATACAGTACATCCTATACAGTATATACCGTTGTAAGATTAATTGAAATATACAAAAAATGTATACTGCTGTACTATAAATATAAATAGACAAACTGCTGTATGTTGTAATATAAATCAACAGAAATAACAACAGTATTACAGTAGATACAGAACTGTACTGTAGATGTACAGTACAGTTTTCTATATTTTTTTGTTAAGTTGTATAAATATACTTACGCGTTTGTTATCCTTGGTGCCTTTTTCCGGTCTCTGTTTTTTCCGTATGCATGATAGCACACGGTGGTTGATGGCACAACGAGGTCAGAAGTAGCTAACCAGCGTTGGATAGCAGCAATTCGGTGTCCGCTCATGTACATGTCCTTAATTCGCATGCTGAGATCCTTTGAAATCTTTTTAACAGGCATTGCTGCGAGTAGAAAGAAATACAAACACAAGAATGTGTATTCGATGTTTAGTCGATGTGTATTCTATGTGCAGTCAATACACAAAATGGATGGTGTATTTATACGGTAATGACTCACATTAGAGTACACCCACTTTCAACACCTGTACCTGGTCGCCATGCATAAAAGGTCACACACTTTGCATAGCCCACCACTCCATGATCTTTATCTGAACTTGCCCTTGTCCAGATACTGCATTGTGCCAACAGAAGAAAAAAGTGATAGTGCGCAGCTAATAACTAATGAACAACAAATATCAAGTGAACAGTGCACCGTGATTGAACAAACAATGTTGTGGACCTTAAGTGTAGATCTTGCACTAATCGTGGGTCTGCAGCCTTTCTTGGGGGTGGCTCGACACCCCAGGAACTAGACAAAAAACAAAAGAACAAGGCGCACAACGCACATAGTGTAGTAAAGTAAAAAATGTGACTTTATGGTTAAAAGTAAATAATTCTGCGTACATCAAGTAAGAATAAACAAGCAGTTGGTATATTGGTTTACCACACCAGGAGATGACACAGGAATCAGCGTCTGTGGATCACTGCACCGTTTGCCTAGTGTTACGAAACGCGTTGGAAGAGAGGTGTCTATGCTCTTCTCCCCCCATCTTGTGTGATTCTGGACACTGTCTACAAGCCGCCTGCCTAATATCCCTCCCCGCTGCTGAGGGTCATTGGACTGACACGCACGCTGTGCGTTACACGAGAAGCATCGCGGAAGTTGAGGAGCGACTCGTGACATCATCTCCGACCGCCCAACGAGGAGTGGCGGCAAACGGTGCAGTGATCCACAGACGCTGATTCCTGCGGCTCTTTTACCATCCTGTGAGCTGTGTGCTGTGGGGCTTTCTCTACAAGGGACATATCCACACTACCCCTAAACGGAGGACGCTGTAAGGGACAGATGAGACGACTCCAGACCCATTGCATGCCGAGATCCATCCGAGGGCGTCGCACAGTGTCATCTCCTGGTGTGGTAAACCAATATACCAACTGCTTGTTTATTCTTACTTGTTGTACGCAGAATTATTTACTTTTAACCATAAAGTTACATTTTTTACTTTACTACACTATGTGCGTTGTGCGCCTTCTTCTTTTGTTTTTTGACTGCATTGTGCCACCTGCTTCCATGGAGCATCCCCGTTTCTATGGACGCAAGAACCCACTCACCTCTGCCGTGCCTGTCATGCTGAAAAAGCGAAAGGCGGTTGCCGTTTCCACGCGAAGGGCAAAGCGACAGGCTAAGGCCAATAAAGAAAACCTTCTGCTGACCCCAAAGGTTAAGGGTTTTCTTAGACGTAAGCCTCATTATGTGAAGAAGATATACGGTGATGTACTCTCGACACAAAACGAATGGCAGCCAACCCATCGAATCCGCAGACCACTTCCTCACATATGCTTCGACGACTCTGCTGTAGCTGTCCCGGAAATCTTCATCCCATCTTCTCCACCCCCATCTTCTCCGGTTCCATCTGACGACGCTGCCGCCTCTGAAATCCACGGGTCACTGTCTCCTTTGCTCTTAGACGACTCTGCTTCTCGCCCGGAAATCCAAAGGTCACCTTCTCCATCCCTCTTCAACGACCTGCCGCTTCTCCTCTACCGGGTATCCACAGGTCACCTCCCCCACTCTCCATCGATGCCACTTCTGTCCATAGAACCCCCATCTCATCCTCCGTTGCACCCATCCCCCCAGATGTCCAGACGCCATGCACAAGAAGCAGCTCATTAGACCGGATGCTGAATGGGATAAGTGTGGATCTCCCCGGGAATTCTATTGTGCTAGCAAAGATAGATCTGCTTCTGGAGACCATGTTAAATGTGGAGCAACGGATGCTACAAATGGAACAACGGATGGATCAACGGATTGAGAAGATAGAGGCTGACATTGCGGGCATACATTATTTGCTCGGTGCTAATGCCCCTGTTTCCCCGATGCCGGAGCAGGAGGGTGACATGGATGTGATGAATGGGACCTTCGACCCCCTTCCATCACGAAGTGCCCCCCCTCCACCAGAAGATGTAGTGTACATGTATGCCGTTGAGGAGGACATGACAACCCCGTCAAGACCACGCCAGGAGAGAACACGGCGACCACGACCGGAGGAAAGCTTCCTCCCAGACAACCTACCATCGCCCGTCGCCACAAGCACACCCGCTCCCAAAAGACCTACACCCGCTCGCATCGAAACAGTGCCCGACATCACCCTGTGCGATCTGCTACCGGGGCTCAGGGAGAAGTATAGGGTGATGAGTGCTGGTGTACCCCACAAGTATGCCTTGATAATTTTTAAGCACCATGTTCCCTACACGTTGTACTGCGAGTGGGTGTTCAAAGAGAACTATAAATCTAGGAAATCGCGTTAAAAAGGCGCTTCCTGCCAATTTAATGAAAAACATTGTGGAAGAAATGCGGCGCTTTTATGCAGTTACAGATCCTGTAATGAAAGGCGTTCGAGACTGCATTAATGGCGTTTTGCGCCATGCAAGGAATCGGCCATGGATGGACAATGTGGAGGACTTTCAGTGAGACCATACTGTTTGCTGAACTGTATTGTACTGTACATGTTTTGCCCTACAGTACCTGCTGTACTTAAACAAAGGAGATGTTGTTGTGTGTTTTTTTACACAGGACATGCACAACTCCAGTCCCTGAAGGCCGCAAACAGGCACGGTTTTCAATGTTGCCCTGAAAACCTGCCCTGTTTGCTGCCCTCTAGGACTGAACTGGTGCAGGTCTGACTGACAGTGTTGCGCACCACCCCACTGTACTGTACTGTATACAGTACTGGGTTTCTTAAATAAAGGAGATGTTACTTAAAATGCTTCAACATTGTACTGTATTTGTAAATAAATGTTTTTGTACTGACTCCACCAATAAAAGAACATGTTGAATTGCCTCACATTGTTTCCATTTGCTCCTTTGACAGTGTAACAAATGTCGAGGCTTGCTGCACTGTTTTTTTACTGCCTGGTCGCGCAATTGGCATAGGAACTAGGGCAATTGTCGTGGGAACTAGGTCAATTGGCGTGGGAACTTCTGTTCTAGGGCACCTAGAAATAAAATTCCCTCACTTGACCCCAACAGGGTCCGAGCAGTAATGGCGACGAGAAAGGGTCACGCTGGCGAGGAGGGTCCTACCATTGAGCGTAATGGCGGAGAAAGCTTTGAACCGGCTAAGTCAGAATGAGCAGAAACCTGGAACCCACAACTCCGGTTCTGTTCGACCTAGAGGGCTCAGATTCGGTCACCATGTAGTCCTAGTTGCGGCAGGATTGCATGGCAAATTGCGACCCTCTCGTGGCACCAGAACGGAGTCAGGGTGATGTTAAAGTTCAGGTTTCTGCCATTGACTTGCATGGCAGAAAAAAAGCCACTTTGGTAATGTGCTTTTAAACTGTCTTTTGGTATCTCCGGTTCTGGGGGTCTTGGAAGGCTGATATCTTGCCACTATGGCAGGGGTCCTTCCGCATGAGGACCAGGCAAATTTCAACTCGCTCAGACCCACCGAACGGATTATTTTACATTATATTCGCGCAATTGGCGTAGGAACTGCTTAGGGCCGCGGTCAAGTTCACGGGCAATAGATGTTAGGCACTGTATACCACTGTACAGTATACTGTAGAAGACACATAATGACACGATACTGAACATGTAGAATAAATGCATAGTTTTATTTATTCGGGTTTATTACACAGTATACTGTACGGCCAGAAACCATCACCATAAAGTACAATATTATCCATCGAAATCCCCCCATTAGCCGTTTTCTTTTCTGAGGAAAAACAAAAACAAAAGTTTTAATGTACAGTAATGGTCAGCCCCCTAAAGAAGTACCCAGCCAGCCCCACCAAAATAATACGGCAACAAGACAGTACTCACCATAGAATTAAAATTCATTTTCCCCCAGATGTTAGGAACCCCCTCACTTCACCCCAACAGGGTCCGAGCATGCACAGTACAGTACTGTACTTTAAAATAAATTAAATATGCAATTTTACTATTACTGCGCGCACACGCACAGACTGTGTACTGTAGGTTGAACCGCGAAGGTATTAGACTTCAAAGACAACAGCTCGCAAACGCCCCCATGCGTTTTTACACGGCATTGCAGTATTGCAGCCAGCGGGAATAAAATGCTTAAATCACAGCCGCGAAAATAACGCAATACACTCCGGGCGAAAATGACACAAAACCGCACATCACCGGGATATTCTGAAATTCGCGGAGCTAGCCGAGTTAGAATAAACTTGGTCGCCACTGTACTCCTGCCAATCTTTTGTCTTCTGTAGAGTACATCAAGCTAGTTTTTCCATGTCTAACGTGACTTTCTTTTTTAATTTCCTTAGATGTCATGGCAGCCACAATACTGGAGCTCAAAATACCGCCACGTATTTGGTAAGCCTGCAAGCAAGGAGAGCTGCTATGACTGTGTGCCTATCACAAGAAGCGTTCACGACAACAATTTCTGTGCTGTAAACCCAAACTTCATTGCTGTGGTGACAGAATGCGCCGGTGGTGGAGCCTTTCTTGTTATACCCATACAGCAGGTATTAAAGGGGGTTTGCTCTTTTCAAACCAGATAAAGGCCTGTGTTTACTAAGCAATGCTATGCCATAAGTAAAGTTGCCAACCTGTTTGCCAAAGTTAGAATTGCCTGGGAAAATAGTGGGGGGATTTTGCTTTTGGAAAAAAAAATAAACCTGTTTTCTTTAAAAGTTTGAAAAATAATGTGGCAGTAAAAACTATAAATAATGCACCTCAGCAAATTTGAGGCTAAAAAGAGGCCTACTCATTTTTTGGAAAATAGATAATCTGGCAAAAATTGAATAATGTGCCCAAAAATGTAATATGGTTTAAAAGTTCGGTCAAACTTTATGATTATTTGTTTGCTTTTTTGGGGGAAAGAGCAAAACAAATTTTGCTCATCTCTAGCCTTAACACACTTTCCAGTGCTGAAAGACACCTCACAACCCAATCACTTCAGTGGGCTATCGGCAGCGCTGCCAACAGCTTTCATGGGCGTAGGACCCGAAGGGTGGGGAGGGTGCTGGTTTGGCATGCGGTGTCCTGTCAAGAGGGGTGTGGGGTGAGGGGGGCGTCAGGACTTGAAGGGTATGAATATTCCAATATTGACAGTCAGCATTACAATGGTAAAGTTAAAGTATAGAACTATTTATGTATTTTTTTCTGTTAAGGTTACTCTTTATTCCTGTTTTGTTACAAAGCTTGATAAAGGAAACCACCCAAGATATACGTTAAACTAGTACTACTTTTTTTTTGGTATTTTATTTTACTTTGAGATCTCTTCTTGTCCTTTTACGTGCTGTTCTTTAAAAAAAAAAATATTATTTTATTTTTTATTATTTGATGCTCCATTCATCAGATATATATGCGTTTGAAATACTAATTGGCCCAGGGACGTTGAAATGGTCCTCTAAAATTTACCATGGTAACCTCAGATACTAGAGGTTAAGAAAATGATGATTTGTAAGACTAACTTATTTTATTTTTTAAAGTAGGGGTTAGGATAATAACATTAGATAAGTTACACTCATTATGGCTTCTCGGGGGGGGGATTGCTGCACTAATGAAATTCATGTTTTTGTGAGCTAAGTGTGATTACCCCTCCCATTGCATTGGGTCAGGGAAAGCCTGAACTTGTTGGGGCAATGACACTGCCCATGTCCTTATACCACCAGTGGGAAAGAAATCTGGAATCCACATATCTGCTTTCTATCTTGTATTTGGATGAACACCCGTAAATTACCATTTATTTACCGTATTCCTTTATTTATTCTCCATACAAAGATGTCCTTCTCCACAGACTCAAATTGGTAAGATGTGGACATCTGGAACAAACATCGACATTTTAATAGAAAAGTACTGATTTTTTTTATCACTGATATTAAATGACCAGCTAATTCCCGCACTCTCCACCCCACCCAATAAAGACACAGGACACTTACTTTTTGAAAGAACAAGGCCACAGCTTTATTAATTTATTAAAACCAATATTAAATTCCTTATTCAACCACTGCCAGGCTGCCCATCCATACTTGTGAGCAGTGACTTGTGACTGCTGTTAATACCATAACCTGCTAGAAGAATTAACAACCAGCTCCAACAGAGCTTTTACCAACCAACCACTTTACTTGCTGGCCATTCCCAAGAAAGCCAAGGACATTGAACCCCTTAAATTGTCCTGGGCACTGCCATAGCCCAAACTTTCTAAATGCCCTCCTACAAAGCTGTTTTAAAAATGTCATTCCCAATATCGGAGAGGTGAACCCCAACCTTCCGAAATAAGACAGTGCTGCTGTGCCTATTCTAGCAATTTCAACTTCTAAAACCTTGGTCGGACAACTGTCTGATTAGAAATACCCTTTGTTTTTATATGCCTCACATGTGCTAATTGAGCTGTCCGGGCTGAACTTAATTCAGTGAGGTGACTTCTTAGACCTATATAGCTAGAGTCAGACAGGGGGAGCAGCCTACATGTAAAGAACACCATCTTTAAATTGGCTCTTGTATGTGGAAAGCAGTGAGGAGTTTAACAGGGAGTCTGCTGTACACACCAACATTTCTGAACAAAAGGAAAAAAGCAGCACTAAACACTAACCTAATATAGTTACATAGTTACATAGTTACATAGTAGATGAGGTTGAAAAAAGACGTAGGTCCACCAAGTTCAACCTACAGTATGCTAAATTTAGACAATCGATACTTTATCCTATATGTATACTTACTTATTGATCCAGAGGAAGCCAAACAAAAAACCCCATTAAGGGGAAAAATTAATTCCTTCCTGACTCCAAGAATTGGCAATCGGATTAATCCCTGGATCAACATCCTTCCCATGTATACTTATTTGGTATATCCCTGTTTACCTTTCCCATCTAAAAAGATGTCCAACCTTTTTTTGAACAAATCTATTGTATCTGCCATCACAGTCTCCATGGGTAATGAATTCCACATTTTAACTGCCCTTACTGTAAAGAACCCTTTCCTTTGTTGCTGGTGAAATTTCCTTTCCTCCAACCTTAAGGGATGGCCCCGAGTCCTTTGTACTTCCCGTGGGATGAATAGTTCTTTTGAAAGCTCCTTGTATTGTCCCTGAATATATTTGTATATAGTTATCATATCCCCTCTTAGACGCCTCTTTTCTAATGTAAATAAATCTAATTTAGCTAGCCTCTCCTCATAAGTTAGAATGTCCACCCCCTTTATTAATTTGGTGGCTCTTTTCTCTGCACTCTCTCTAGTTCCATAATGTCTTTTCTTAGGATTGGTGTGCAAAATTGTACTCCATATTCAAGGTGTGGTCTTACTAATGCTTTGTAAAGGGGCATAATTATGTTTACTTCCCTTCCATCCATTGCCCGTTTGATGCAAGATAAGATCTTGTTTGCCTTTGCAGCTACTGCATGACATTGGGCACTATTGCTAAGCCTGCTGTCTACAAGCATTCCTAAATCCTTCTCCATCAAGGATTCCCCCAATATATCTCCATTTAATTTGTAAGTCGCCTTTTAATTCTTGCATCCCAAATGCATAACCTTACATTTATCTGTATTAAACCTCATCTGCAATTTACCTGTCCACGTTTCCAATCTCTCCAAGTCCTTCTGAAGAGAAATTACATCCTGCTTTGATTCTATTACCTTACACAATTTAGTATCATCAGCAAAGATGGAGACTTTGCTCTCGATCCCAACCTCAAGGTCATTAATAAACAAGTTAAAAAGCAGGGGTCCCAGTACCGATCCCTGAGGTACTCCACTCACGACTTTAGCCCAACCTGAAAAAGTTCCATTTATGACAACCCTCTGTTGTCTGTTCTTTAACCAGTTTTCAATCCAGGTGCACATATTATTACTGAGTCCAATTTTCTTTATATTAATGAGTTAATTACAAATATACAGTGATAACAAACTTAATTGTGCTAACGGAGGACGGTAATGAGTCCAATATAGATATACTTAGGTTCAGCAGCCATAGTCCAGGAGAGAGTTCCACGTCCCCCCAAATGTGAGCAAAGAAGAAAAGATGTCCTTCAGCGCGTTGTATCAAGTATATTTGTTTTAGTCCAAAATAAAAATAAGAGAAGATAGCAATGTATCAATACAGGTTAATTAACCCTTAAAGTTCATACATTTGAATTCATGCACTTACAATTCTGCATAGCTTGTGTTGTAATTATTTTCCTATCCGGAGTGTCAGAGTTTAATCTAAACAGGCTGGGTCTCCAATTCAAATGTATGAACTTTAAGAGTTAATTAACCTGTATTGATACATTGCTATCTTCTCTTATTTTTATTTTGGACTAAAACGAATATACTTTAGACAACGTGCTGTAGGACATCTTTTCTTTTCTAGGCCAAGGCTTACCAACAAATTATACCAGGATTCTGGACTGAGCACACAAGATGATTAAAATAAATTGTAATTTATTTTCTTTTAAGACAAACACACAGTACTTCACAATTACAGTCAATATACACTTATTGGGATGGGGAAACGAAATAAAATGTCCACGGAACAAAACAATGTCTGTTGGCACCCCTGCACACGTGCAAGTGGGTGTGCGATGTAAGCCATACGGCAGTCCTTGGCTAGGGGCGCAACTTGCCAGCCCACTATCCACCAAAAGGAAGTCTTTCGTAATGTCCTTACAGGATTCGTTCGGGAATCCTTAGCTCAAACGAATTCTGGAAGAGGGGTGCAATCCTTGGTTACGATGTAGTTAACCCCTCACACTCCAGAACCGCTGATGCTGTACTTGCTTCTTGGTAAAATCTGAGATGAATCTGACTGGGACTGGGCTGCAAGCATTTTTATAGGGTTAAGGGTCCTATGCCTAACATATACACCCAATCCTCTCGAGGGAATAATTTTCCCCACCTATGCCCTTTCAAAGAGGGCAGAAATCGCTTCCCGGTTTGCACAGAGCATGTGCTAACCTCACACCTGAGCTTCTTAGCATACCAGGCTCAATCCCTTACCTGGCAACAGTAAGTCTGGGGTCTGGCTACCAAGTGTGAAGTGCCCACACTTCACACCGGTATCTGGCACTTAACAATATTAACATGCATGTAATAGTGCACTATCTGTTAATGCTGTATTGTCCCTATATAATAGCTGATAAAGAGGGTTTGTTAATCGGTAATATCTTCATGGATATGCATCCTTGGTAATTGCTAAACACAGTGATTGTGTGTAAATGAAGTGCAAGGTAAGTAGACAAATATAGGGAACACTATATGGCGTGATATCTACAGTTATTCTAAGGGGGTCATGCAGTAAGCGGCGGAAAATGGCATTCGCCAGGGGTTTGAAATCGCCATGTTTTTGGCGTGTTGCCCTTGCTGTATGCAGGAAGGGCCAAATCCCTGGTGAATCACAGCGAGAGCAACATTCCCAAACATGGCGAGTAACCTGTGGCGAGACAGTCTGCCTGCCGAGAAGCTGCCGAGATGTGTCTGCAGCAGAGAGAGATCCGCCGCTCTCTCGGCGCAAACATTGGCAACATTAAAAAATCTTTTAAATACAATTTTATTCATAGTGTACATGTGTAGGGGGTCTCCGCAGCTGAACTGCATTGGTTTCAGGTCCGGGGACCCTTGCTTCCCGAGATACAGGCCCCGTTATGAGGTGCCGGTATCCCTCTGTATTTAAATGTCCCGATCACATGACCGCGAAATGTAAACAAAGCAGAGGGATACCAGCACCCCATAAAGGGGCCTGTATCTCGGGAAGCAGGGGGTCCCCGGACCTAAAACCAAAGCGGTTCAGCTCCGGAGAAACTCTGCACATCTACACTATGAATAAAACAAAAATATCAATAAACAATCATTCTTTACCTTTGCGGCTATCTGCTATGGTAACGAAGCAGCATGAATGTATTTTTAATAATAGTGTACTGTGAGCAGGGGGTCCCCTGAGCTGAACCGCATTGATTTGTGGATCAGAGACCCCCTGCTTCCCGAGTTACAGGCCCCGGTATGTGTCATCGGGTGCCAGTGTCGCCGTCATCTTTATAGCGTCCCATACGCGACGTGCCCGCTATAAAGATGGCGGCGACACTGGCACCAATGCCCCAAACTGGGGCCTGTAACTCAGGAAGCAGGGGGTCCCTGAGCCACAAATCAATGCGGTTCTGCTCAGGAGACCCCCTGCTCCAGCACAATATTATTAAAATACATTAATGCTACTTCATTACCATAGCGGATATCTGCTAAGGCAATGAAGGGGTTAAGGCATAATAGCATGTTTATTGGGGACAATTACCCCCAATAAACATTGCAATAAACAACATATACCCCCTGGGCCCCCAACAACCCCTATACCCCCAGTACATATATTGGCATTACTTGTATAGTGGCTATATAGTGGCTGGCATAGTGTATTTTATTTTGAAATTTATTTTGCATAGTATTACATAATGCACAGATTAATTGCATCATGTACACACTCAATGCAATTGTGTGACATTTGATATACATTTGTCTAGCTACTGGTTTAATTGTAAGATTCAATGTGGTGATTTTAAGATTACGATTTCATGTTTTTATTTATGTATGTTTAATGTGTTTCATAATGGGCAAATAATCTATTATCCATATCTGGATAATAGTTATTTTGCACATTACTGTACTGTATGTGTGTGTGTGTGGGGGGGGGAGTATTTATGTATTTAAATGGATAGGACAGGTTTATATTTTTACATACAGGGTTGGTTCCATTTTGGTCTGCGGGTACCTCTGGAGACCACCTGAGGTCTCCTCGGGCTTCTCACGGGTAAACGGCTGGCGTGTCCACGGGGGACACCTGCGGGGAAGAACCGGTGGCCCCATCTGTGGGGGCACCGCGGACCCGTAGGGACCACCCGTGGGCCACCAGACTCCCGTGGGAACCACCCGAGGCCCTTCAGACACCTGTGGGTCTGACCCGGGGCCCCCCAGACAGCCGCGGGCCTACCCGTGGAGACCCCATTGTGGTCCACGGTGACCCGCGGAGACCACCTGGTGGACCACGGTGCCTGGCGGGGACCACACGTAGGCCTCCAGACCCTGTTTGAAACCTGGTGCTGGGCTACTGTGTGGTCTACGGACACCCATCAGACCCACCGGGGACTCCCGTGGGCCTAGGGTATTAACCGCTAAGGTAATGAAGGGGTTAAGTCCACCCGCAACCCCCCCGCAAGCCCTAAACAGCCACCAATGGCCAATGGCCAAATACCCCCTTCACCCACCCCCGCTACCCACAATAAACCTGGCACGGCTGGTTAACCCCTTCATTGCCTTAGCGGTTAGCCGCTAAGGTAATGAAGTGCGCTTTAAATGCATTTTTCCTGCCTTGGATGCATGCCGGGGGCCTCCGGTGCTGGTATTAATGGTATCAGCTCCGGAGACCACCGGCATCAATCCCAGGCAGGAAAAAGGCCTGATTTTTTCTAAGTGCCGTTCCGCCGCTTTTCCGCAGCCTCTCCCCAGCAACTTGCCAACTTTTTGTGACGAGACAGATTGCCTTGATAATCTCAATTCTAGAGCGGCGAGTAGCAGCGCAAAGCTACTCGCCACTACTAGAATTGAGCGGGTTTCAAAACATGGCTAGTTACGGCGCAAAGTGCCTTTTCACCGCGCCGATGGCGGAAAAAAACCGCCAAAAAAATTGACGTTTTTTTTTTATTTTTGCCAAGTTTTTGGGGCTTTTTGATTTGTGGTATGCATTTTTGGTGCAAAACGGGCGAAAAGTGACTTTGCGCCGCTTACTGCATGAGGCCCTAAGTATAAACTATAAAAATTGTTGTCCAGTGGTGATTTTCCGCCTACCAGAGCAAGAAGGGTTGATTGGTCTACCAGCCTGCTACTCTGATCTCGGTCAAGTTTTCGATAAAAGACAGGAGGAGGAGCTACCCTCTCATCATCCCTTTGATTGGGCATGACTCCTCCTTGCGCGTATGCTATATCTGAGCCAGAAACTAAGGTGATGGGGACATACATATATTATAATCTAAAGTGTTGATTAATTTGCAAATCCAACTCAGCTGCTGGAGTGGGATTCTTCTTTGTGACCAAGAAGGACGGATCCTTGAGGCCATGTATTGATTAACTGAGTTTGAACGGGATTACCATTAAAAAAACGCTACCCACTTTCTCTGATCACCGAACTCTTCGACTGTCTGTGAAACACAACTGTTTTTCCTAAACTTGGCCTGAGAGGAGCTTACAACCTTATACGAATAAGGCAAGGAGAAGAGTGGAAAACCGCTTTCAACACGCTATGGACATCATAAGTACCAGATGATACCCTTCGGTTTATGGAATGCCTGGCAGTGTTCCAATTCTTTGTGAATGAGAAGTTCAGAGATATGTTAGACTCTTCTGTTATTGTTTACCTTTATGATTTCCTCATCTACTCAAGAACCATCAAATAACATCATAAGCAGATGAGGGTAGTTCTTCGGCGTTTCCTACAAAACAATCTCTTTGCCAAATTCGAGAAATGTAAATTCGACAAATCCAGGCTTTCCTTTCTCAGGTACGTCATCTCGTCTAGAAATGGAGCCTGTCAGAATGTCTGCCGCTGTGGATTGGCTGTGGCCTAAGAGATTCAAATCTATCCAAAGGTTTCTTGGAATTTCTAATTACTATAGACTTATTCGGGACTTTTCTAAAATTGTCTCACCCATCACAGCCATGACCAAAAAACTGGTGGATCATGTGAACTGGTCTCCGGAAGCACAGGCAGCTTTTCTGAAGCTTAAGAAGCTCTTTCCCTCTGTGCCTATCTTGAAGTTCCCTGAACATCTTCATCCTTTCATTGGGGAAGTTGAGTCTCTGACATTGGAGCAGGTGTGGTTCTGTCACAGAGAAGCTAGTTTAAGGGTCAATTACATACATGTTCCCTCTTATCTAACTAAGGTGAGTGGGATATGGACCCAAAAGCTAGTCCTCAAGAACTGAGGGCACAATAAGCAATTCAATAATGCATCAATAAAAAGTCAATAAATAAGCTGGCATGGTCAGGCTGATATCTTGCTTAATTTTCAGAGTCTAATATATTAGTACAGACAAGCATATACGATGGGGGAGGGGTGAATAACGGAGGAGGGGAACAGAGTTGCCGAAGTGCTCACTAACAAGTGAGACACCCGTCAAACACCAACTCTTACCAATGTCCTGCAGCCCCCACTATTCCTGGTGTCACGCAGAGACTGGAAACCTGGGCACTGAGAGTACTCACAGAGAAGATGCTGACAGGAAGGAAACAGCAGTAGATCCGTCCGTTGAGAGAGTGTGCTCCAGCCAAGGTAAGTAGAGGGAACAAAAAGTGCTGGGAAGACGGTGCACTGCTGTCCAGATAGTAACTGGATACAAAACACAATTAAATGAAAAAAGTGAAGTTTAATAAATACAGTAGATATAGATGTATACATATCAAAGGGAAACGCGTCAGAGTTGTGCTTGGATATATATACATCCGTATTTATTAATTAAACTTTGCTTTTTTTCATTTAAATGTGTTTGGTATCCTGTTACTATCTGGACAGCAGTGCACCGCCTTCCCAGCACTTTTTGAACTCCTTCTTATCTAAGAAGTTCTCATCTGCGGAACGCAACTATAATGTGGGCTATCGTGAGCGCTTAGGCATGAAGATGGCCCTGGAAAAGTGGAGGCACCTCCTCAAGGGAATTTCAGTACCATAAGAATTTGGGATATCTCTAGGGGGCAATATTTTAGCCACTTTAATTAGATTATGTAACGAGTGCTTGCCACAAACGGGACAGGACCGTGAGGCCGAGGTGGGGATTAGTAAACACCGACCATGAGCTGAGAGGCCACTTCCGGTGTGCAGGTTCATAGTCGTGTAGCCGGGTCAGGGTAGGAGAAGTCGGGTAGTATGTATTCTCACCATGGTCAAGGGTAGGAGACTGGAGGATAGAAGAGGTCACATAGCCGAGGTCGAGGGTAGTATATGGTAGGGTAGTACTATAGATGTCCAAGCCGAGGTTGAGGGTAGGAAACTGTAGAGTAGTTGGTAAATGTCTGCGGTCAAGGTTCAGGTGAAACTGCAAGGCAAAATAAGACACAGCAAAGCAAGGCAGGACAAGGTACAACAGAGTACTTGCAACCAGCACAACGTCACAAGTAACAAACTGTTATGCTCAGCTAATTTGCAGAGACAAAGGCTGAGTTTATAAAGGATGAACAGCCTATAGCTAAACGGCTGCGTGGTAGAAGCTAATAGTGAAACCAGAGCCATAATTCGTTGTCCATGGTCTGGGGTCTGGAGAAGTTGTAATAACTCCGTAAGGACGAATCATGTGTGTTTTGTTCCGGGCGCAGACAGGGCAAGAGGACACGAAGCTCTTAGCATCCTTCCAGATCCCAGGCCACCAGAATTTTTGTTCCAGTAAGTCGATGGTCCTCCTTTCTCCAGGATGACCCGAGCTTTTGAAACGATGACCCCACTCCAAGACCTTTTGTTGAAAGGCTGGCGAAACGAAAAGGAGTCCCTCCAAAACCTTGAGGACCTCTGGAAAAAGGATTGGTCCAGAATTTTGTCTTCTAGAGAGTTAAAAGTAGCGGCCAAGATGATGCGTAACAGAGGAAGAATGGGTTGTTCGTGGTCCTCTGCAGTGTCGTTGACCAGGAATTGGGGAGAAAGAGCATCCTCTTTTATATTCTTGAACCCTGGTAGGTAAGAAATTATAAAATTGAAACGAGAGAAGAATGACCACCGCGCTTGTCGCGACCCCAATTGACGGGTGCCCTCGATGTACAAGAGGTTTTTGTGATCTGTGAGTATAGTCATCGGATTTTTGGTACCCTTAAGCAAGTGTCTGTGAGGATTCGCCATCCTGGCGGTAGCAGACCGTCTCCTCACCTCAACAAGCCTTCTGTGACAGACACCCAGGATGCGCGGTTTCGTGGTCCCAGTACACGCGCGGAACTTGCGCGTCCGATCTGCCCCCCGCGTATCCGGATCCCGCCTCCATTTCCAACCCATGACGGGTGCATTTGGCCAGCCTTACTGCCGATGCGTGAGTCAAGCTCTGCGTCCGCTCTGATGAGAGGATCGCCGTGGGAATGACGCGCGTTCTCGGCTCCACTCCTCAACCTCCATGACGCACGGGTCGGCGCGCAATTGGTCCCGCCCCCTCTTACCTTAAGAATCGGTGTGGGAGTGATGTGCGCTCCAAGCCCCGCCCCCTGGCCTCCGTGACACATGCAGGACGGCGCGCAAGCAGTTCCGCCCTCATCCCTGACTAGGCTGCATCATAGGGCACACCTATGGTTCCGCCCTGGCTGACTATTGGAGGCTCCTATATATATACCTTCTGTCTGCTCTGATGCCTTGCTGAGCATAGTCATTGAGACGCCGTGCCTTGCCACATCCTTGTTCCTGAGACCTTGCCTTGCCTTACCTGCCTGTTAACCTCTTGTTGCCTAAACCCTGCTAGTGCCTTGGACTCCGCTTCTCTCCACTCCTGATCCAGCTTGTCTCCAGTCCTGACCTTAGCTAAGTACTCCAACGATCCGATATTCTCTTATCCTGAACCTTGCTACGTATCCCGACGATCCGCAACTCTCCGCTCCTGAACCTGGCAAGTACCTTAACTATTCTCCAATCTGTAATCCTGACCTGGCTTGAATGACTATTCTACATCCTAGGCGCGCCCGCATGGCTGTGGGTCGGCGTTATCCAATCCCCTACCTCAGCACCGCGGCCGCGCTTCGTTTGTGGTGAGCTGCTAGTTACAGTATGATCAGCCACACAAACTTCGACCCCGCTGAGGTAGGAAGACTCCTGCACAAAAGCAAGCTACCTACTGCACCGACACACTTTATTCGAGCAAATACCCAGTATGTACCTGGCAGATACCTGGAATGCGCCGCTCCTCACCTCTGACAAGCCCCGTTGCGTTTGCCTTCCCAGCCTGGGTTCATGCCTGGCTGACGGGCGGCTGATCTGTTAAATGATAATGATTAGGATTTAATAGGCTGCAATGATTCGCGTGTCTACCAGATGGCATAAATTCATGAATTGTAATGCAGTATATATATATATATATATACTGTGCAGTATTGCAGCCAGCGGGAATAAAATGCTTCAATTCCTGCCTGGAAAATACCTCAATGCACTCGGGCAGAAAACAGTCACAAACCTCAATACACCCGGGTATACCCGAATTCGTGGGACTAGCCGAGCTCGAATAAAGTGTGTTGCCAGTGTAACTACCTTAGAGGAAAAGATTGTGGGGAGCGAGTAAACCATGCTCTCCCTTCAGGAGGATTTTCGCACCCTTTCTCGTGCTTTACAGGAACCGCATTCCCCTCTGTACCGGCTGTTCCTGAAATTCCCACTATTCCAGCTTTGCCTTTCTCTCAAGAACCTCTCTTACCTACCCCCAACCGTTATGGGGGCGACCCTCATGAATGTCGGGGTTTTTTTTAATCAATATAGATTAACCCACTGCACACTCCCCCAAAACAGCCACCCCTGCTAGTATACCCATTTTATAATGCGGACCCCACTGGTGTAAAATATTGTGCAATAGAACATGTTGAGAACCATTGAAGAGGGGGCGATAGAGACCAAAAACTCATTCGCAGAGAATTTTTTTTAAATGAACTCACTCATCCCACTTGGTCGTTATATTGATAATGATATTGCAGCTTTTTCAAAATGGTGACAGATGAAGATAGAAGAAGGTGATTAAAGAAAGAAAAAGAAGATTGGGGTACCTGATTCGGATCTTCATGGCGGATGGCATCGGATGCTTTTGGAGGCCTTCAAGGTACGTGAGCTTCCTGTTACCCCGGGAGTCGGAGGGCCACCGCATCTAATGGTAAGTAATATACAGTATAGAATGTTTGTAAATGTCTTTTTTTAAAGGTTTTTTCATTGGATGTGATTGTTGATTTTTTGGGGGAGGCACATTGACTGATAATATATTAATCTGTACCACTTTAGGGTACAGATTAATACATTATTATTACAATATTTGGGGGGCATTTCTGGCTTGGTATTGCTGTTGTTTTTTTTTTTTTCAACTTTGAGTTTATTGAAAGAGTTTTCAATACATACATTATCACAGTACACATTAAATGAGTCTCTCAAACATAGCATTCCCGTGCGATACCAAAGTACTCCCCAGAGTACCTATACAGTCTGAACCGTAACATAACTCTAGTTTTGTATTATGTGGTACAATTAAGGTGCTGCATTAATGGGGAAATAAAATAAAAGTGAGGCTAGGGGGGGGGGGGAAATGGGGAGGGTGATAGCCCCGCGAGTGCGGTTCTATCCAGTTTTTAGACTAAAAATTAGTAATCAGATCATGATTTGCATCCTCCCTCAGCTCTCGTCGACATAGCTCTTAGGTCTCTTATATCCTATTGCTTCCCTGTGTGTGCCCGAGATGCCTACTGCAATGCTCCCGTCCTTCGAGTGAAAACGCATGAACTATTATTGCCAAATTGTGGTGACCTCTATCCCTGGGATATTGGTCTGTTCCAACCAGGGCGACCAGACTTTTAGATATTTGTCACCAGTGTCATTAACCAAACTCGTTAATTTCTCCATCTGGCATACTGTATGTACCACATTCGATTTCGAATCTTTGGGATATTTGGGATTTCAGGTTGTTTCCACATATTGTCAATTTAATTTATTTTTAATGCACAATACACAACGCTTTAGGTAATATATGTTTTATGTTAATATATTAAAAGTTAAATTTTAAACTAAGTAGGAGTGCATTATAGTGGATTCTTTTGGGAGACACATCCATTTTGTGTTCTCCTGCCCCCCTCCTTTTCTGATTCACTTTACAGTTCACAGTTTGCACCCACTTTTTTGGATTACCATTTATTTACTCATTATTTGCCTCAATTAGTGTGGTTTTGTGATCACTCCCTAACCCTAGTGTTTTTCTTTGTTTCCACATAGCTGCGATCTCGCACCGTGTTGCCGTTGCGAAATGTGCAACTAATTTATTACCAGTTTTAGAGAGTCCCGGCCATGGTCTATTCAGGAGGAACAGCCACGGGTCCGGGGGAATTGTGAGGTCAAAAATCCTCTGGATCCAATTTCTAATTTCTTCCCAAATGGGTGAGATACGGGGGCAAGACCAAAGCATGTGCAACAGGTCGGCCGATTCTCTGCACTGTTTCGGACACAGCGGGGAGTATCCTGGCACAAACCTGGATAATTTCAGTGGGGTGAGGTACCATCTCATCAATACTTTATATGCATTTTCCTTCAAAGTCGTGCAAATAGAACTTTTGGCTGCCGCCTCAAATATGGCCGACCAGTCCTCCTCCTCCAGGGCTTCTCCCAGATCGGTCTCCCACTTAATTCTGTATCCTAGTTTTTGCTCTTGTCGTGCATTCCCAGAACCCACTATTTCTCCATAAATCTGCGATGTAAGTCCCCGTGTGTCTGTTTCTCTCAGACAGAGCTTTTCGAATGTAGTTAGTGGTGGGTATGGCGTGTTCTTGTTAAAGTACGCCCTGAGCTGGAGGTACCGGAAAAATTTGGAATGTGGGATATTTTTCTCAGATCTAATTTGTTCAAATGATTTAATTTTATTTGGTATCCCCTCCAGATCTCTAAGCCGATTATATCTATTTTGTTTCCAAATTTCTGAGGTGTGTTCTGAGAATCCTGGTGCAAAGTCGGGGTTACCCCAAAGCGGGGATATCAGCGAGTGTTTGGACGTTAGGGCATATTTAGATTTAGAGGCCTCCCAAATCGACAATGAGTTGATCATCGAGGAAAGCGGCCGGTCAGCCCATTTAACGGCTGTTTTAGATAACCACAACAGATTGTCTAACTCCATTAGGGAGCAGACCGATGTCTCCAGATCCACCCATCTTTTCAATGCTGGGTTGATCTGCCATTGTGTGAGTTGACACAATTGCGCCGCTTTGTAATAAGATACCAGGCAAGGTACCGCTAGTCCCCCTGTCCGAATTGTCTTTCTCATAATTGTCTTGTTTACTCTCGGTTTTTTTCCGCCCCATACAAAATTGGAGATTTTAGACTGGAGTGAGAGTATTTCCTTCAGTCTCAGTGGTACTGGTAGAGTCTGAAAGAGGTATAGGATACGGGGGAGGAGATTCATCTTTACACTATGTATCCTACCAATCCAGGAGATCCTATATGGCATCCACTTTCTCAGATCATCTTTTAGGGTTCGAATCAGTTTGGGATAATTTGCTTCGTAGATGCCTTTATAGTCTTTAGTGATATGGACTCCTAGATACTTAATATGTTTTGGTTGCCAATTGAAATTAAAGTTCAGACTCAGTAGTTTTTCTGTTGCTTTTGGGAGGCTGATATTCAAGGCCTCTGATTTGGTTTGATTAATTTTAAATCCAGATATCTTATTACATTTTTCTAGCAGGTCAAATAGGTTCGGCAGAGAGGTAAGGGGTTTGGAGACCATCAATAAGATGTCGTCAGCATACAGGGCAACCTTGTGGGATTTCGAATCTATATTGATCCCTGAGATATCCGGGTTGTTGCGGATCTGCGCTGCTAGTGGTTCCATACACAGGGCGAATAAAAGGGGAGATAATGGGCACCCCTGTCATGTACCACTTTTAATTTGAAATGTGTTTGATGGGAATCCCTGGTGTATGACCCTAGCAGCGGGGCCAGAGTATAACGCCATTATAGCACCACTCACCTTGTCCCCAAAGCCAAATGCCCCAAGCGTCTTTCGTAAGTAAGGCCAGTCAATCCTGTCAAAAGCTTTTTCTGAATCCAAACTCAACATCATAGCTGCTATTTTTTTATTATTGGCTATCTCTAGCAGATCAATGATTCGTCGGGTGTTGTCCGCAGCTTGTCTACCTTTAATAAAGCCGACTTGATCTGGATGTATAAGTCTGGGCAGGATGTGACTCAATCTATTGGCTATTAGCTTGGCGTATATTTTAACATCAGTATTAATGAGGGAGATTGGGCGATAACTTTTGCAATCCTGCGGATCCTTTCCATCTTTATGAATCACGGAAATAGACGCTTGGAGCATCCGCTCCAGGAACGCGGCTCCTGCCAATACGGCATTAAACATTCGGAGCAGCCATGGGGCTAGGTTCTTAATGAACTTCTTATAATATAGCCCTGTGTAGCCATCAGGGCCTGGGGCCTTTGAAGGCTTTTGAGGTCTGTTATGACCTGGGTAAGTTCCTCCATCGTGAACTCCGCTTCCAACACCCCTCTGTCCACCTCATCTAGCCCTGTCAGATTGGCGCTCGCCAGAAAATCTTCTGCGGCCCTTGTGGTTTTGGTGTTATGTGCCACTTTCTCTCCATTATATAAGTTTTCGTAAAAAGATTTGAATTCTTCTACTATGTTTTTCGGATTTGATGTAGAGGCCCCAGTTTTTAATCGGATCGCCTGTATATTATAGTTTGAGTGTTTGGTTTGTAATTTGCGTGCTAGCATAGTATCTGGCCTGTTTGCCTTTTCATAGTATTTCCTCTTTTACCAACTCAATGATTTGTCTGCCTGCGAGGTCAGCAGAAGATTAAGTTCAATTTTGGTGTTCTTTATTTCAGTTAATGTCTGCGGGTCGGGTCGCTTTTTATGCCTTGTCGTGAGGGCATGTAGTTTATTTTGGAGCTTTACCAATTTGGTGTTTCTCTCTCGTTTTCTGCGAGCTGCTATACCAATTAATGTGCCCTTTATGGTTGCCTTATGGGCTTCCCAGAGGGTAAAGTATGATTTTACTGAACCATGATTTATCTTAAAGAATTGGTTGATTTTCTCGCTCACTGCCCCGCAGATATCTGGAGTTTTTAATAGTGACTCATTAAGCTTCCAATTTGCACCAGGCCTATCAGAACTAATTTGAGTGCACCGCAGCTCTATAGGTGCATGGTCAGCCCACGAAATATCATGGATCCTTGTAGAGGAGACCAAGGGGACCAGTCTACTAGATATGAAGAAATAGTCGATTCTACTATATGCGTCATGGGGATGGGAATAGAAGGTGTAATTTCTCTCCGTGGGATATAACTCCCTCCAGATATCAGTCAGCTGATTTTTCTTAAGTCCCTTCTTTAGAGCCTCCAACGCCTTGCGCTGCCCACTTCTAGGTTTGCCCGACCTATCCAGGTTTGGGTTCATCGTGATATTAAAGTCACCCGCCAGGATAATGTGGCCTTTGGCAACCTGGGACAATTTTTGGAAGAAATCTCTGAAGAAATCATGACTTTGCTCACTAGGAGCATATAGCGTTGCCAGGGTTATCGGTTGTTCGTGGATAATTCCCACAACAATCAGGAATCTGCCTGCCCTATCCCTCCTGAGTGTCTGCATTGTAAAGGGTACGTTATTATGAAAGAGGATCCCTACCCCTCTCTTTTTCTCTGTGGCAGACGCTAGGTAGAATTGTTTATAGTGGTTATCTAAATATTTAGGGGAGCTACTGGTACTGAAGTGGGTTTCCTGTAAGAGGAGCACGTCTGCTTTTTTCCTTTTGTAATCTATGAATGCGGCCTTCCTTTTTATGTGGCTATTAAAGTCGTTGACGTTGTTAGATATGATATTTAACGCCATTTAAGTCGTATTATGTGTACCCGGTATCTCGTTGTGTTACAGTGTGGATGCATCATGATCTGCACTACCTGGGTGGCCTCGGAGTGAACCTGGAGGGCCTCAGTTGGAATAGTTGTCGGTAATCTTTTTTCATGGGGGTTTCATTCTTCGGTATGGCGTGGTGGCCTGGAAGGGGAGGGTAGGGAGGGAGTGTGGGAGCGCGCAAAAAGAATAAACAAAATGAGAAGAGCCTTGTCTGGGGTGAGCCAGATCCGGCTCTTCGGCCCTATGGACTGGACAGTTGCCTGGCACCGCTGGGTTGTGCTACCAGGCCTTTGTAGTTCTGTCCTCTGTAGGGAAGAGCGGTCCTCATGGACTAGCTCCATGAGGCACCTTTCGAGGCGCCGACGAACTACCAGGGTAGTTCACACCGGCAGGTCAACAAAGTGTAAGGAGTGACATAGTGTAAATGTAAAAGTGTAAAACGTCCTAACAACTCTAAGTAGTTTCAACTAAACCTGACTTAACTTTAGTCGAGCAGCTGTGGCTGGACGTCCAGAGACTACTGCTGACCGGATGGTCCCCCCCGCCTCCACCGCCTACTCCAATCTTTGTTTCACCTGTATCCTCCGGTAAGGACAGGGCCGAGCCAGGTTCCACATAACCATCAGGCAGAGGGGCACACGAGGCCAGCCCCACCACGGGCATCTCCGGACTCCCAGCCCTATCATCCGCTGCAGGGATAAAGAGAATGTAACATAGGACAACATTAGGCTATCTCAAACTATTATGTATACATAACTTGTGATCTACCGCTCACCCTGATATATGATGTATATGTCAATTAGGGTATACATATAGTTTGCCTGCCGGTGCAAAGAGGATAGTGTTAACAGACAGAGACATACAAAGGAGGCACAGAATCCTCCTCAAAGATCCTCATTGGCTGCACACAAGGCTAGGAGTAAATTACACGGTATTAATACCAGATATATAAATGTGGTTCAGTCAACCATTCGGTACAGGTAAGCAATCGCTCCCAACATTGTGAGAGGACGATTGCCACTAAACCGCCATATGGCAAAAATAACAAATCATTTATTAATATATAACTTGACAAACAACATAAAGCGCACGCTCTAAACTAACTTAAAACCAATTAAAATGTAAATGTAACGGGGGACAGTCACAAGTGTAGCGAGCAGGAATAGTTACCATCTAAATCATAGGTGAGTATATACAGCACACAGATAGTTGGTAAAGGTCAGGTAAATGACTGCAGTAGAGTTAATCTCTACTCACGATGGTAGCTATGGTGTGCAGGTTAGGGTGTGGGGTTGATACCACAATATCAATGGCGTGGGCTTCTAATTGCAACCAAACACTCAGGTGTCCCTCTAGTTATATTGGGAAATTTGCACAATATCTGTGACACCGTGCTGCTCACAGACTATCAGACGGAGATATAAGCTGCACACACCTGGTCGCTCACACAGCGGGGCATCTACACATGTTGTAAAATCACAGTGTATACGTGTTTAATAAATATATATCAAATCTCAGGTAACCCTCAGCTCTAATATAACACAGGGCACCCACACGTAAATTCTGATCCAAATCAATAGATAAAGCATATGTAGTGCATTCCCCGCAACTGCCCGATGCAAGGACTGATCTCACCCGATTACTGCCTCCTCCACGACGTCAACGCGATGACGTCATGCCGTGGAAAACTGTATGTAGGGAAAACCTTCAGACATTTCAAAACCAGAATACTTGAACACCTGGGATCCATAAGGAATGCAAAAGATACCCCACTTGCGCGACACGTGACGATTTAACATGATGGGGAACAGCGAAAAACTAGTGTTCATTGGTATCGAACACATCCCTTGGGGTCAACGCAAGGGTGACTGGAATAAGATCCTTTTGCAGACAGAATGCAAGTGGATCTACACATTAAAAACACTCAGCCCTGTAGGCCTGATTGAGGGCTACATATATACCTCTTTCATATAAAGCACCATGCATACTGTGTGATGGGTAGATCATAATGTATATGGGGTTTATCCGGGATATAGCATAATGCTCTGTCCGTATTGACCTTTTGGGCGGACAATATTCAGGTATACAACATTCCTACACCAACCTACACTTATAAGTATATCTTTTATCAACATCTGCATTACATCATTCGGGGGGTTCGTGGTACATAGCTTAAATCTAGATGTTCGTTTTGACCTTCGGGGCGGACAACATAGGTCAGGACACTCCTACACCACTACAACTGATACATCTACATAGATATTTATTGTGAAAGAATATACTCTAATATGGGACCCTATTCATCACAGGACTATAGCCTACACAAACTGTCAAATGGTTCATGTCTCAATACACTGGATAGACACACATCTGCTGTTTATGCAGCAGTATACTATACCTTGGATCTCACTGAGAAATAGTATCAGCCTCTCTTCGTGCAATAGCACAGATTTATATAGTATCAAACTAGTACGAATTGACTAAAACTATAAAGGGGATCCATGGTATACAGTGTAAATAGGTATATGTATTTTGTTTAAACAAGGTGCTATATATTTCAAACAAACCTACCAATATGTTGGTGCATGTACTACGTCTACATATATACTTATCAGTAACACTAGACTGCGTGAGCTCATCACACAGTTTATGCCTGACTACAATTAACCCCCGTAACAAACATCTTTATATCATCAATTAAACAACATTAACGAACATAAAACGGGTCTCCTGGAAATAAAGACTCAATACACACAGGATTAGGGCTCTGTAATTAAATGTGTGGACCCCTATTATAGCATTACAACTTGAATAGCTCTTGAGATATGGAGTATATGTATTTCTGTTACTACGTAATCTATGGGTCTGGGCAGAAATCCAGCATAGGTATCACATATAACCTGCCACAGTACGCAGATTGATCCAGTGATAGGTAGGCAGGCAAACTGGAATTAACACACTCACTCCTCATCCCACTCAAAACATTCAATAAGTAGATACTTCTTACTTTATTGAGGCTCAGAATAGCTGTCTATACCTTTAAAAGGGAGGTATAGACATCCCTCAACGTTCGGTAGCAGCACATATAAAAGGATAGCGCTGCTCTGCACTGGCACCTCCCACCTTGAGAAAGCACTGGTCCCCTTACGCGCAAAACGTACGTCGGCATGACGTCATCGCGTTGACGTCGTGGAGGAGGCAGTAATCGGGTGAGATCAGTCCTTGCATCGGGCAGTTGCGGGGAATGCACTACATATGCTTTATCTATTGATTTGGATCAGAATTTACGTGTGGGTGCCCTGTGTTATATTAGAGCTGAGGGTTACCTGAGATTTGATATATATTTATTAAACACGTATACACTGTGATTTTACAACATGTGTAGATGCCCCGCTGTGTGAGCGACCAGGTGTGTGCAGCTTATATCTCCGTCTGATAGTCTGTGAGCAGCACGGTGTCACAGATATTGTGCAAATTTCCCAATATAACTAGAGGGACACCTGAGTGTTTGGTTGCAATTAGAAGCCCACGCCATTGATATTGTGGTATCAACCCCACACCCTAACCTGCACACCATAGCTACCATCGTGAGTAGAGATTAACTCTACAGCAGTCATTTACCTGACCTTTACTAACTATCTGTGTGCTGTATATACTCACCTATGATTTAGATGGTAACTATTCCTGCTCGCTACACTTGTGACTGTCCCCCGTTACATTTACATTTTAATTGGTTTTAAGTTAGTTTAGAGCGTGCGCTTTATGTTGTTTGTCAAGTTATATATTAATAAATGATTTGTTATTTTTGCCATATGGCGGTTTAGTGGCAATCGTCCTCTCACAATGTTGGGAGCGATTGCTTACCTGTACCGAATGGTTGACTGAACCACATTTATATATCTGGTATTAATACCGTGTAATTTACTCCTAGCCTTGTGTGCAGCCAATGAGGATCTTTGAGGAGGATTCTGTGCCTCCTTTGTATGTCTCTGTCTGTTAACACTATCCTCTTTGCACCGGCAGGCAAACTATATGTATACCCTAATTGACATATACATCATATATCAGGGTGAGCGGTAGATCACAAGTTATGTATACATAATAGTTTGAGATAGCCTAATGTTGTCCTATGTTACATTCTCTTTATCCCTGCAGCGGATGATAGGGCTGGGAGTCCGGAGATGCCCGTGGTGGGGCTGGCCTCGTGTGCCCCTCTGCCTGATGGTTATGTGGAATTTACTCCTAGCCTTGTGTGCAGCCAATGAGGATCTTTGAGGAGGATTCTATGCCTCCTTTGTATGTCTCTATCTCTTAAACTAGACAGCAAACAATTGGGGTATATCTGCCACAGCCGTGTCTTTATAGGCCACCCTTTCAGCCCCTTCATCAGAGGGGTGTCAAATGCAGGGAATTATCCCCCCCTCCTCCCGCACCTCCCCCGGGGCCTCCATCTGGACGGGACATGATAATGCCGATTGATGGGCCCTCCGGGCCTCTCCCCGCCGCTCGCCATTCACAACCTGCTTGGCTGCCGCCCGTGGGATCCCCCGGGGGCGACGGGGATCCGGTCACCGATCTGGACCCCCTCCCCCCTCTGTGACCAGTCGTCTCTCTCTCTACAGACCCCGTTCGTTCCCCCCCCCATCGCCCCCCTCCGTCGTCCCCATGAGGGACGCCGCTCCTCTGTGTCGGGTGCACTCCTCCCGGTGTCGCCATGAAAGAGTAATGGCGTCGTGTGCGTCCGGCCGGAAGTTCCGCTGTCCCAGAGGTCGCCGGGACGGGCGGAAGTTACATGAGCCAAAGCAAGATGGTGACGCGGAGCCTTCTTCAAGTCTGCGACGCCGCCTCCGCCGTTTTCGCGCTCTTTTCTTGGATTCCCGCCAAATGCGGCTAGAGGCAGCCTGCGATGTTCGATGATGACCACCAGGGGAGACGGAGATGGAGAGAAAAAAAGGTACAGGCAAGGGAACCCGGCGGCCATGTATTCTGTGGGGGGGGAAATAGTGCACTTTGCCTTTAAATGTTGAATTGGACACGGCTGCTGCTGGGAGTCTCGGCTCTTCATTGGTCTGCAGCTTCCGGAGTCCCCACTCTCTGCCAGTCCGTCTCCAGTGCTGGATCGGGCTCCGGATTAAGGTGAGGAGGTTGGGAGGGACCGGGGCTAGGCGCCCCCTGCAGCAGTCCCAGCTTCTTTAGAAATGCGTCGCCATCTTCCACCTTCCTAAGCGTGTTTGTGACCCCGTTTCTTACCACTAGCAAGGCAAACGGGAACAGCCACCTGTAGCGGGTCCCCTTCTCTTGCAGCACTTTTGTTACCGGGCCTAAACTCCTGCGTCTGGCAAAGGTAGCTGGCGACAGGTCTTGGAAGACCTGAAACCTGAATCCCTCGAATTCCAGGGCTCTCGCCTCCCTCGCCATCTGGCAGACAGCATCTTTGATGCGGAAATTGTGGAATCGCACTATTATGTCCCGAGGGGCGTCTCCCGCTTGCGGCTTTGAACGAAGCACTCGGTGGCAGCGGTCTAAGTGCAAGTCCTGCTCCGATTTATCTGGGAGCAAATGCTCCAGCCATTTTTGTACAAAGTCCTCGTGGTCAGTGATAGTTTCTGGGATCCCCCTTATGCGGACATTGTTCCTGCGTTCCCGGTTTTCAGAGTCCTCCTGTTTGTCTGCTATCTCGCGGACCTTCTCTGCCAGTTGGGAGACTGTTTTATTAGTTTGCACTATGTCCATCGTGTTGGTATCCATTTTTTTCTCGAGGGTCCCGGTCCGTTCACCCACCGCGTCCAAGTCTCTCCGCAGGTTCCATAGTTCTTTGCGGAAAAAGGTCTTCATTTCCCCGCAGAATTCACGGAGATCCTTTCTCCTGACCAGTTCCTGGTAATCTGCCAGTGGGGTTAGTGTCTCGTTGTCGGACTCTGACTGCATAGTCGGTGTGGGTGAGACAGAGCCTCCTGCTGCCGACGGCGTGGCTTTGTTAAAATATGGCTTGACCGAGGGGTCTTTTTGCTTTGATTTTGCCTTGGCCGACATCCCCAGGTATTCTGCCAAGTTTATCAGCCTTCCGGAGGTTTTTATGTTGATTTTTTTTGTCACTTTGCAATATGATTCTTGCCAGTGTGAAGGGAGCTAATTCCCTAAGCTGCCATTCACCCTGGCTTCCTATCCAACGCCTGTGCTGTTGGTTTTTTTTAATGTCAGTTTCTTATGTGGATGTCATTGTTTGTATTTTTCCTGCTTAATGTAATAAAATGTTTACGATTGGTGTTCGTTTGTAGTTAATGTTGTATTATGTTGGCTAATGCATTTTATGGTTCTTTCAGAGATTGTTTGAATGTATTTACAGTATTTGTCTTTTAATGTTTACATTCATTAATGTTGTTGTAATTAATTGGTTTCATTGGTTAGTGTTACTATTCCTTTTGAGTTGGTTTAGGAATTAATTGTTTTCATTGGTTAATGGTTTAATTAAATAATTGTTGATGTTGTTCCTGCTTGTATTCTTTGGATTAGCTGGCTGCTGTTTTTATTGACTTTATTTAGGTATGCTAATGCAGTGTTTAATAATGGGCAAATAATCTATTATCCATATCTGGATAATAGTTATTTTGCACATTATTGTACTGTATGTGTTAGGGGGGTGTATTTAGTTAGAAATATTGTTTAGTATTTTTGTTGGCACAACATTGATACCGCAGGGCCGCGGGTACCCCGGGACTCCCGCGGGGACCCCGGGACGGCCGCGCGGTCAGCCGGGGACACCCGCACGACCCCCGGCCTCCCTCGGGGACCCCTATGGGGTCAGCCGGGGACACCCGCCGGCCTGTTGTATTGGGTTTGCACCTGCAAAAAGGTAAACAAAGAATTTTTTCTAAGTCCAGCTTTTTTTTATCACCTGCCTTTAGCTGGTGAGCTTTATTCAGCGCAACTTTAACGTACCATCAGTTTGCGTTGCTTAGTGAATCCCGCAGAAGGGCAGGATTCAGCGCAAACAGCTGATCGTACGAGCAAAGTTGGACTTTGAAAAAATTTCAAGAAAAAGACCGTTTTAGAGCGCAAAGTGCCTGTTTGTGCGGCTTAGTGCATAGCGCTCGGCGGAACTTCACGTTCTAAAAGCACTTTGCGCTCTTAAAACGACATATCACTGCTTAGTGCATAGCCCCCATAGTGCCAGAAACAGCAAGGTGCAGCGAAACTAAATATAACATAAGGCTTCGTAGTCTAATCCATGGGCCAAGGAATTATAAGCCTGCTACCACGTCAAGGTGAACCCTATTAAGCAGGTACCTACACTACCCAACGATAAAGAAACCTCCGTAGTAAATGAGTGACTGTCCCAGTCTTCCGGAATCCAAAGGAGATGAGTAAAGGTCCCAAGGAGTTCCAGGCAGGAACAGCATGCAATGATAGTACTAGCAGGCACCAGGGCAGGCAGCAAATGAATAATAGCAAAGAGAAAGTCAAAGAGAGGCTTACTTCCTGTCAGGAGGAAGAGGGCAGGATTTGCCAGGAAGCAAGATGGCGTTGCTTGCTTCAGAATTCTTAAAGACACAGGATCTTGACTCGCAGCTAGAGGGCGGCGATCAGAAGTAAACAGGTAAGGAAGGAACACGCCGCATGGGGCGTGTTCCATGAATCGTTACATGTCGCTATCGCGTGTGATAATAGTAGAAGCGACGCAACGGAGCGACGGCTTGGTCGCTATCGCTGGAAGTCGTCAATTTGATTTTTCCAGCAACCACTGCGTGACTTCGCCGTCGCTTTTGCGGGCGACGACACTATAAGCGCAGCCGTAAAAATTTGATCTGCAATCTAGTAACATTATAGTTACCATGGTAACTTTTGGATTACACAAGGCTAGACTGTAAGGATTCGGGGCTGGAGGCGCTCACAGCGCAACCCCTCCTTACCGCTGAATGCCCCCGCTGCCATGAAACGTAACCCTTGCCTTTCCCACCCGGCTCCCGCTATGGTAGGGCCCCACGTCGTCCCCGACGGACCATCACCACCCTGTGGGCAACCAGCACTCTGGCGGTTTCCATTGGTCCCGGGCGCGCGCTCCAACATTACAGAGCGTGCGCCTGGCGAGGCTAATTTATTCACTGCACTATCCGTGAAACCACGCCCCCAACCAACGCGCTGGCTACAACTTAACCCTAAAGCTGCCCACCTGGCTGCCTATCATAGGAACCAATCCAGGACAGCTCCTCATGCTCCTCCAGGCCTGCCTCCGCTCCCTATTGGTCAGCCGCATTATATAGTACCTGTCTTACCTCTTTCACATTGCTCGACATAGTCTCCACTTGTGGATGTCTACTCTGGTTTCCTCTTCTCTCTGCTACTCAGATTACTACGCGGTTTGGCGGACTATTCTCTCTGGCTCTCGACCCCGGCTCCCTCCTGACGACGCTGTCTCTCACATTCCTCGATCACAGTTTGCATCTCGACTTTCCGGACCTCTCCACTCCCTGACCTTGGCTAACGGCAACTACCACGTCTCTTCTATTTCCGGTACCGGCAAGTATAACTCAAGTTATATCCACTTGGCCTGGCAACACCAGAATACCACACTCTGGACACGCTCCTTCTGCTGTGGGTGCGCACACATACGTTCCACTCAGTACAAGGGACGGGTCTGGTCTGCGGGCAGCACCGGCGTAACATTATGTTGAGCCCTCAAGACACAGACCAGACTGATCTTGGCTCTATGATGACGACCATGTATCAACAAATCCAGGCCTTAACTGATCAAATGGCTCTCCTCACTCAACAGGCAGAAGATTTTTCATTTCAGGCACCATTTCATTGTGGCTGTACCGCCGGCGCAGGTAGAAACGGTGGGCGCTGCAGCACCAGGCCCAAAGATTCCGGCACCTAAGTCGTACGCGGGGTACCCGCACGCCTGTCGTGAATTTCACAATCAATGCGAGATCCAGTTTGAGATGGCCCTACAGCAATATTACACTGGTCGTAAGAAAGTGGCGTACATTTATAGCCTACTTACGGGAAATGCACTGGCATGGGCCTCCCCGATTTGGGAACTACGTCTCGAAATCACCCGAGAATATGCTGCCTTTAGACGAGACTCGACAGGTCCGATACCCCCGCACGCCAAGAAACTGCCTCTGACTCTTTGCTTCAGCTTTCACAGGGACGTCGATCCGTGGCCTAGTACGCCTTGGAGTTCAGGTCCCTAGCAGCCGAGACACGATGAGACTAGGAGGCCTTAGTCGTAGTCTTCTGGCGAGGCTTAATGGATTCTGTAAAGGACGAAC